>NC_057807.1:137070157-137370157 GCF_018294505.1 Triticum aestivum
ACATGCACTAGTTGCATAAGGTGGCTGGCGGGTGTCTGTCTCTCCCACTTTAGTTGGAGCGGATTCGATGAAAAGGGTCCTTATGAAGGGTAAATAGAAGTTGACAAAATCACGTTGTGGTTATTCGTAGGTAAGAAAATGTTCTTGCTAGAACCCAATTGCAGCCACGTAAAAGATGCAACAACAATTAGAGGACGTCTAACTTGTTTTTGCAGCGATTGATCATGTGATGTGATATGGCCAGAAGTTGTGATGAATGATGAATTGTGATGTATGAGATCATGTTCTTTGTAATAGGATTCACGACTTGCATGTCGATGAGTATGACAACCGGCAGGAGCCATAGGAGTTGTCTTTATTTTTTGTATGACCTGCGTGTCATTGAAGAACGCCATGTAACTTACTTTACTTTATTGCTAAACGCGTTAGTCATAGAAGTAGAAGTAGTCGTTGGCGTGACAACTTCATGAAGACACGATGATGGAGATCATGATGATGGAGATCATGGTGTCAAGCCGGTGACAAGATGATCATGGAGCCTCGAAGATGGAGATCAATGGAGCTATATGATATTGGCCATATCATGTCACAACTATATAATTGCATGTGATGTTTATTATGTTTATGCATCTTGTTTACTTAGGACGACGTTAGTAAATAAGATGATCCCTTACAAAAATTTCAAGAAGTGTTCTCCCCTAATTGTGCACTGTTGCTACAGTTCGTCGCTTCTAAGCACCACGTGATGATCGGGTGTGATGGATTCTTACGTTCACATACAACGGGTGTAAGATAGTTTTACACAGCGAAAACACTTAGGGTTAACTTGACGAGCCTAGCATGTGCAGACATGGCCTCGGAACACGGAGACCGAAAGGTCGAACACGAGTCGTATGGAAGATACGATCAACATGAAGATGTTCACCGACGATGACTAGTCCGTCTCACGTGATGATCGGACACGGGCTAGTCGACTCGAATCGTGTAACACTTAGATGACTAGAGGGATGTCTAATCTGAGTGGGAGTTCATAATTTGATTAGAACTTAATTATCATGAACTTAGTCTAAAAACCTTTGCAAATATGTCTTGTAGATCAAATGGCCAACGCTCATGTCAACATGAACTTCAATGCGTTCCTAGAGAAAACCAAGCTGAAAGATGATGGCAGCAACTATACGGACTGGGTCCGGAACCTGAGGATCATCCTCATAGCTGCCAGGAAACAATATGTCCTAGAAGGACCGCTAGGTGACGCTCCCGTCCCAGAGAACCAAGACATTATGAATTCTTGGCAAACTCGTGCTGATGATTACTCCCTCGTTCAGTGCGGCATACTTTACAGCTTAGAACCGGGGCTCCAAAAGCGTTTTGAGCATCACGGAGCATATGAGATGTTCGAAGAGCTAAAACTACTTTTCCAAGCTCATGCCCGGGTCGAGAGATATGACGTCTCCGACAAGTTCTACAGTTGTAAGATGGAGGAAAATAGTTCTGTCAGTGAGCACATACTCAAGATGTCTGGGTTGCACAACCGTATGACCCAGCTGAATATTAACCTCCCTGATGAGGCGGTCATTGACAGAATCCTCCAGTCGCTCCCACCAAGCTACAAGAGCTTTGTGATGAACTACAACATGCAGGGGATGGAAAAGACCATTCATGAAGTGTTTTCTATGCTGAAGTCAGCAGAGGCTGAAATCAAGAAAGAACATCAAGTGTTGATGATCAATAAGACCACTAAGTTCAAGAAGGGCAAGGGCTAGAAGAACTTCAAGAAGGACGGCAAGGATGTTGCCGCGCCCGGTAAGCCAGTTGCCGGGAAGAAGTCAAAGAATGGACCCAAGCCTGAGACTGAGTGCTTTTATTGCAAGGGGAAGGGTCACTGGAAGCGGAACTGCCCCAAATACTTAGCGGATAAGAAGGCCGGCAACACCAAAGGTATATTTGATATACATGTAATTGATGTGTACCTTACCAGTACTCGTAGTAACTCCTGGGTATTTGATACCGGTGCCGTTGCTCATATTTGTAACTCACAGCAGGAGCTGCGGAATAAACGGAGACTGGCGAAGGACGAGGTGACGATGCGCGTCGGGAATGGTTCCAGAGTCGATGTGATCGCCGTCGGCACGCTGCCTCTACATTTACCTACGGGATTAGTTTTGAACCTTAATAATTGTTATTTAGTGCCAAGTTTGAGCATGAACATTGTATCTGGATCTCGTTTAATACGAGATGGCTACTCATTTAAGTCTGAGAATAATGGTTGTTCGATTTATATGAGAGATATGTTTTATGGTCATGCTCCGATGGTCAATGGTTTATTCTTAATGAATCTCGAGCGTAATATTACACATGTTCATAGTGTAGATGCCAAAAGATGTAAAGTTGATAACGATAGTCCCACATACTTGTGGCACTGCTGCCTTGGTCACATTGGTGTCAAGCGCATGAAGAAGCTCCATGCCGATGGACTTTTAGAGTCTCTTGATTATGAATCGTTTGACACGTGCGAACCATGCCTTTTGGGCAAAATGACCAAGACTCCGTTCTCCGGAACAATGGAGCGAGCAACCAACTTGTTGGAAATCATACATACCGATGTGTGCGGTCCAATGAGCGTTGAGGCTCGCGGAGGATATCGTTATGTTCTCACTCTCACAGATGACTTGAGTAGATATGGGTATGTCTACTTAATGAAACACAAGTCTGAGACCTTTGAAAAGTTCAAGGAATTTCAGAATGAGGTAGAGAATCAACGTGACCGAAAGATAAAATTCTTACGATCAGATCGTGGAGGAGAATACTTAAGTCACGAATTTGGTACACACTTAAGGAAATGTGGAATCGTTTCACAGCTCACGCCGCCTGGAACACCTCAGCGAAATGGTGTGTCCGAACGTCGTAATCGCACCCTATTGGATATGGTGCGGTCTATGATGTCTCTTACCGATTTACCGCTATCATTTTGGGGATACGCTCTAGAGACAGCTACATTCACTTTAAATAGGGCACCGTCTAAATCCGTTGAGACGACACCGTATGAATTATGGTTTGGAAAGAAACCTAAGCTATCGTTTCTAAAAGTTTGGGGATGCGATGCTTATGTCAAGAAACTTCAACCTGAAAAGCTCGAACCCAAGTCAGAAAAATGCGTATTCATAGGATACCCTAAGGAAACTGTCGGGTATACCTTCTACTTAAGATCCGAAGGCAAGATCTTTGTTTCCAAGAACGGATGCTTTCTGGAAAAAGAGTTTCTCTCGAAAGAAGTAAGTGGGAGGAAAGTAGAACTCGATGAAGTACTACCTCTTGAGCGGGAAAGTGGCGCAGCGCAGGAAACCGTTCCTGTGATGCCCACACCAACTGAAGAGGAAAACAATGATGATGATCAAGGTACTTCGGATCAAGTTACTGCTGAACTTCGTAGGTCCACAAGGACACGTTCCGCACCAGAGTGGTACGGCAACCCTGTCCTGGAAATCATGTTGTTAGACAACAATGAACCTTCGAACTATGAAGAAGCGATGGCGGGCCCGGATTCCAACAAATGGCTTGAAGCCATGAAATCCGAGATAGAATCCATGTATGAAAACAAAGTATGGACTTTGACAGACTTGCCCGATGATCGGCGAGCGATAGAAAACAAATGGATTTTTAAGAAGAAGACGGACGCGGATGGTAATGTTACCATTTATAAGGCTCGACTTGTCGCTAAGGGTTATCGACAAGTTCAAGGGATTGACTACGACGAGACTTTCTCTCCCGTAGCGAAGCTGAAGTCCGTCCGAATCATGTTAGCAATTGCCGCATACTATGATTATGAAATATGGCAGATGGACGTCAAAACAGCATTCCTTAACGGGCATCTTAAGGAAGAACTGTATATGATGCAGCCGGAAGGTTTTGTCGATCCTCGGAACGCTAACAAAGTATGCAAGCTCCAGCGATCCATTTATGGACTGGTGCAAGCATCTCGGAGTTGGAACATTCGGTTTGATGAGATGATCAAAGCGTTTGGGTTTATGCAGACTTATGGAGAAGCCTGCGTTTACAAGAAAGTGAGTGGGAGCTCTGTAGCATTTCTCATATTATATGTAGATGACATACTCTTGATGGGAAATAATATAGAATTTCTGGACAGCATTAAGGCCTACTTGAATAAGTGTTTTTCAATGAAGGACCTTGGAGAAGCTGCTTATATATTAGGCATCAAGATCTATAGAGATAGATCGAGACGCCTCATAGGTCTTTCACAAAGCACATACCTTGATAAGATTTTGAAGAGGTTCAAAATGGATCAGTCCAAGAAGGGGTTCTTGCCTATGTTACAAGGTGTGAGACTGAGCTCGGCTCAGTCACCGACCACGGCAAAAGATAAAGAAGAGATGAGTGTCATCCCCTATGCTTCAGCCATAGGATCTGTTATGTATGCCATGCTGTGTACCAGACCCGATGTAAACCTTGCCGTAAGTTTGGTAGCAAGATACCAAAGTAATCCCGGCAAGGAACACTGGACAGCGGTCAAGAATATCCTGAAGTACCTGAAAAGGACGAAGGACATGTTTCTTGTTTATGGAGGAGACGAAGAGCTCTTCGTAAAAGGTTACATCGACGCTAGCTTCGACTCAGATCTGGATGACTCTAAGTCACAAACCGGATACGTGTATATGTTGAATGGTGGAGCAGTAAGCTGGTGCAGCTGCAAGCAGAGCGTCGTGGCGGGATCTACGTGTGAAGCGGAGTACATGGCAGCCTCGGAGGCAGCACATGAAGCGATTTGGGTGAAGGAGTTCATCACCGACCTAGGAGTCATACCCAATGCGTTGGGGCCGATCAAACTCATCTGTGACAACACTGGAGCTATTGCCCTCGCCAAGGAGCCCAGGTTTCACAAGAAGACCAGGCACATCAAGCGTCGTTTCAACTCCATCCGTGAAAATGTTCAAGATGGAGACATAGAGATTTGCAAAGTGCACACGGATCTGAATGTCGCAGATCCGCTGACTAAACCTCTCTCACGTGCAAAACATGATCAACACCAGAACTCTATGGGTGTTCGATTCATCACAATGTAACTAGATTGGTGACTCTAGTGCAAGTGGGAGACTGTTGGAAATATGCCCTAGAGGCAATAATAAAAGTATTATTATATTTCAATGTTCATGATAAATGTCTTTTATTCATGCTATAACTGTATTATCCGGAAATCGTAATACACGTGTGAATACTTAGACCACAATATGTCCCTGGTGAGCCTCTAGTTGACTAGCTCGTTGTGATCAACAGATAGTCATGGTTTCGTGACTATGGACATTGGATGTCGTTGATAACGGGATCACATCATTAGGAGAATGATGTGATGGACAAGACCCAATCCTAAGCATAGCATTAAAGATCGTGTAGTTCGTTTTGCTAGAGCTTTGCCAGTGTCAAGTATCTCTTCCTTCGACCATGAGATCGTGTAACTCCCGGATACCGTAAGAGTGCCTTGGGTGTATCAAACGTCACAACGTAACTGGGTGACTATAAAGGTGCATTACAGGTATCTCCGAAAGTATCTGTTGGGTTGACACGGATCGAGACTGGGATTTGTCACTCCGTATGACGGAGAGGTATCTCTGGGCCCACTCGGTAATGCATCATCATAATGAGCTCAATGTGACCAAGGTGTTGGACACGGGATCATGCATTACGGTACGAGTAAAGTGACTTGCCGGTAACGAGACTGAACAAGGTATTGGGATACCGACGATCGAGTCTCGGGCAAGTAACGTACCGATTGACAAAGGGAATTGCATACAGGGTTTGATCGAATCCTCGACATCGTGGTTCATCTGATGACAACATCGAGGAGCATGTGGGAGCCATCATGGGTATCCAGATCCCGCTGTTGGTTATTGACCTGAGAGCGTCTAGGTCATGTCTACATGTCTCCCGAACCCGTAGGGTCTACACACTTAAGGTTCGGTGACGCTAGGGTTATTAGGAAGACTAGTATGTGACTACCGAATGTTGTTCGGAGTCCCGGATGGGATCCTGGACGTCACGAGGAGCTCCGGAAGGGTCCGGAGGTAAAGATTTATATGTGGGAAGTTGTCAAACGAACACCGGGAAGTTTCGGGGTCATACCGGTATTGTACTGCGGCCACCGGAAGGGTTTCGGGGGTCCACCGGGAGGGGCCACCCCTCCCGGGGGGCCACATGGGCTGCGTGGGGCAGGGAGCCAGCCCCTGGTGGGCTGGCCGCACCCCCTCCCTTGGGCCCATGCGCCTAGGGTTGAGGGGGGAACCCTAGAGGGGGCGCCCCCTTGGCTTGGGGGGCAAGCCACCCTCTCCCCCTCTCCCCTTGGCCGCCGCACCCCCCCTAGATGGGTTCTAGGGGGCCGGCCCCCTTCTCCCTTCCCCCTATAAATAGAGGGGTGAGGGGAGGGCAGCCGCACCACCCTCCAAGGCGCAGCCCTCCCCTCCCCAACACCTCTCCTCCTCCGTTGTGTGCTTGGCGAAGCCCTGTCGGAGTACTGCCTCTCCACCATCACCACGCCGTCGTGCTGCCGGTGGAGCTGTCTTCCTCAACCTCTCCTTCCCCCTTGCTGGATCAAGAAGGAGGAGACGTCTCCCGTCCCGTACGTGTGTTGAACGCGGAGGTGCTGTCCGTTCAGCACTTGGTCATCGGTGATTCGAATCACGTCGAGTACGACTACATCATCACCTTGCAAGCTTCCGCACGCAATCTACAAGTGGTATGTAGATGCAAACTCTCTCCCTTGACTCGTTGCTTAGATGAACTCATAGATGGATCTTGGTGAAACCGTAGGAAAAATTTTAATTTTCTGCAACGTTCCCCAACAGAGAGAGGATTCAATGGAGGATTGAAGAAAAGAAATGAGCCTTGGTCCCGTTATAAATAGGGAGAATACCGAGAGTTGTCTCTGTGGCCGTTTGGGGCTCGCCTTCGATAGAGGGGGCGTGGCGACGGGCGCGGTTGGGTTACCCACGTCCGTATTGATAAGAATCCCGGATTAAGGGGGAACACGATCTCTGCTTCGACAGGACGTGTCAAGGAAACCGCTTCGCTAGATGCGCTGAGGTGGTAGAGTAAAAAACGATTCAAGTAATGACTTGGTAGTGGCGTGACGTCATGCCACAAAAAACGTCAGCAGATTGAACTTGTGTATATATTATTCTCTCTACGGTGGAATGTGGAATTTGTTTTGCAGAGCGAGACACTATCCTGGTGTTCACAATCTTCTATTATTCGGAGGAGGAACCCGCCTTGCAATGCCAAGCAATATACGCACCGGACATATCGTCATTGAAGCCTGGTTCAGGGGCTACTGAGGGAGTCTTGGATTAGGGGGTGTCCGGATAGCCGGACTACCATCATCAGCCGAACTATCATCGGCCGGACTATCATCATCGACCGGACTCCAAGACTATGAAGATACAAGATTGAAGACTTCGTCCCGTGTCCAGATGGGACTTTCCTTGGCGTGAAGGCAAGCTTGGCGATACGGATACGTAGATCTCCTACCATCGTAACCGACTCTATATAACCCTAGCCCTCTCCGGTGTCTATATAAACCGGATGGCTCTAGTCCGTAGGACACAACAACAACCATTACAATCATACCATAGGCTAGCTTCTAGGGTTTAGCCTCCTTGATCTCGTGGTAGATCCACTCTTGTAAACATCCACAATATCAATATCAATCAAGCAGGACATAGGGTTTTACCTCCATCAAGAGGGCCCGAACCTGGGTAAAACATCGTGTCCCTTGTCTCCTGTTACCATCTGCCTAGACGCACAGTTCGGGACCCCCTACCCGAGATCCGCCGGTTTTGACACCGACAGGTGGCATCATCCTCCCTGTTGAAATTCCACATGGGGTGGCCCCTATACTGGAGCGGCTACACCCCCCGCATAATGCATGTGGCCATGACCCCGATCATGGTCAGTCCGAAATGAGCCAACAACCTTATTCGGCTCATCAGGTAAAGGACGTCCCTGTCATTCTTCCTCTGAGGGCTCCACGGACGCCAACTTAGGCGTTTTTTCAGGGGAGCATTACTGAACTCCGGGAGGCCAATCCGAACTGGATCCGGCAGTGGGACTTCTTCCATATAAAACCATTCCGAAGGCCAGTCTTCGGATGCCTTCTTCGGGGTTCCGGATAGATATCCGGTCCCGGCGATGCGCCATAGTTCAGCTCCGCCCACTTGATATATTGACCCCTCACGAGAATAGGGTACAAGGCAGAACAATCTCTTCCACAGCGCGAAATGAGCCTCGATGCCCAAAAACAGCTCACAAAGGGCCACGAAGCCCGCAATATGCAAGATGGAAGCAGGTGTAAGGTTGTGCAACTGGAGGCCGTAGAACTCCAGGAGCCCCCGGAGAAATGGATGAATTGGTAATCCGAGCCCTCTTATTAGATAAGAGACGTAGCATACCCGCTCTCCTTTGGAGGGATCGGGGACACTCTCCTCTTGCTTTCTGCCCTTATATGTGGCGAGTCCGACTCGAACCGGAACCATGAAGGCCGGGGGAAGGAATCCCTTGGTTTGGAGTGCCACCAGCTCGCTATGCGGGACTGAGCATCTCTCCCAATCTCCAGGCTGAGGGCTGGGAGCGCTAGAGGAGGAGCCGCGTCGACTGTCCATGGTGGAATGAATTTTTGTCAGAGGCGCTCTGATGAATGCTCGCGGAGGGAGGATGGTGTGATTCGGATCTAGATCCTCATCTCTTTTATAGGCGGCTCATTCGCGCAGCTAGGGGGGTAAATGTAAAAATACCCTGGCTTTTCACATTCATTCAACACGTGGAACATGGCGTGTGGAAGATGGCCATTATTGGGCGTGGAAGCCGAGGAGCGCGATATTTATGAGAAGCCGGACACTATTCAACAGGTACACACGATTTGGAGAAGAACCCGCCTTGCAATGCCAAAGACAATCAACGCGCCGGACTCATCATCATTGAAGCCTGGTTCGAGGGCTACTGAGGGAGTCCCGGATTAGGGGGTGTCCGGATAGCCGAACTATCATCTTCGGCCGGACTCCCAGACTATGAAGATACAAGATTGAAGACTTCGTCCCGTGTCCGGATGGGACTTTCATTGGTGTGGAAGGCAAGCTTGGCGATACGGATATGTAGATCTCCTACCATTGTAACTGACTCTGTGTAACCCTAACCCTCTTCGATGTCTATATAAACCGGAGGGTTTTAGTCCGTAGGACGAACAACAATCATACCATAGGCTAGCTTCTAGGGTTTAGCCTCTCTGATCTCGTGGTAGATCTACTCTTGTACTACCCATATCATCAATATTAATCAAGCAGGAGTAGGGTTTTACCTCCATCGAGAGGGCCCTAACCTGGGTAAAAACATCGTGTCCCTTGTCTCCTGTTACCATCCGCCTAGACGCACAGTTCGGGACCCCCTACCCGAGGTCCGCCGGTTTTGACACCGACAGAGGGCAACTCACCTCGTCTACGATGCATGCCCAGCGGCGCCGCGCAACTAGTCCCGAGATTTGGCTTCTCCTACCGCCCATTTGAACAGTTGCACCGACTGCTCATGCCATTGCGCAGGCATGCGCGTTCTTTCCTCTGCAGTCGACTCCGTGAATATGATCTCTGCCATTAGCCCTAGCTCGAAATCAATGCGATGCTGCCAGATGCTGACATCCCTCAGCATCTCTCCCTTGAGATTGACTTGGGCCTCCACCTTGTGCTGCACCCGGCGCAGCTCCTTGGAACTTCTCTCCAATCGATGCGACACTTCCTCAATCCGATTTGCTCTTGTTGTCCACCACCTGAAATGCAGCCCTGGTTGGCGCCACCGGTCTATGATTCTAGAGCAATGGATCCCCTCTAAAACACATGTGCGTTTTGCTCAAAGGTGGCAGTGTTGCGGGCCGCAGCGAGAGGGCAGCCCGCGGGATCCTGGGATCTAAGGGATTATCCATGGCGGGATCCGGTGTGCGAGGCGGGGAGGCGAGCCTAGGTGCTGGGAGAGCCCTACGAGGCTAAGATAAAGATAGTACAACTCCACTCCATCCACATTTAAATACAAAGGCCACCAACAGTAGCCCTGGCAAAAATTGATCATGCTGCCTGCGTCCTGGTTTATTGGCCCCCTTTTTTGTGCCACTTTTTATGACATGCATAAATATTATGTTACTTAAAAATATGGTCAAAAATTGACAAAATACGAAGGAGACCAATGGAAGTAGCAACCCATGATTTAACTACTCGCATGCATGCAGTGGAGTAGTAATGTCTTTCTTCCTCCCTCACGTCCACTCAATTTGCATGCGCTGTATTAATTGACCATCAATGAAGTGAAGGACTTCACACGCGTCAAATTATCACATGGGGTGGATCTTTGTACAAAAATACGCCCCCCGTGTACCCGCATGTGCGTGCAAGGGAATGAGTGCAAGCGTGGCATGCGTGCACATCTTCGCTTCGTGCATGTACCGCCAGTGTGCCTGAGAGAGGACGAGTACATTCTTCTGGAACTAGCAACAAGTCACTATGATCAATCCACACAAGGAGGTCGCGACAACGCCTCCACATGTGCCACATGGCTTCATGAACTGTAAGAGAGACACTGTGTAGCGTGCCATTGGAATTCTAATTTACGTGTTTTGCACATACTCGAAGTACTAGTAAGGTACACGTGCATTGCACGCATCAGATTTGGCAACCAAATTATGAATAAATACCACACTATAGCATGTAAGCTTTGAGTCATATATGTCTGATGTAGACGTTCGTTTAATTCTTATATTTCATCTCATTTAAAATCAATTAGTTTTTATAAAAAAGCTAGGGCCTCTTTGATTCGTAGGATTTCCAAAACGCCAAATCGAAAAAACATGGGATTAGAGTGGAATGTCGTCTTAAATCCTACAGGATTGCATGAGTATTTGATTGTGCATAGAAAAAACGTAGGATTCTTTCAAAGAGGTTTGAGTGGATGGGATGTTTCCTATGAAATTTAGTGCAAATGAATCCTATGGAAAAAATCCTATGGTTTACAATCCTATGAATCAAACAACCAAGATAGGAAAAATTCCTAAGGATTAGAATCCTCCAAAATTCCTTTGAGAATCCTTTGAATCAAAGAAGCCCTTAATCTATTTTATGATTCATGGAATTGTGCGTTATAAAGCATAAAGTAAAAACAAATAATGGCAATTCAACTAGAAAAAAAGTTTGGGCAGTTATGATCCGGAAGATTCTAGAACAAAGGAGAAGCACTTGTGTTTTGAGGTTTGTGCATTATGCTTAAGTTCAACCATGGAGTCTGCTAGATTGTACATGTGGCAAAATCTGGTGGGGGCTAGAAGATGGTGCGAGGGGCCAAGTGGAGGGAGACTATGAAGGAGTGCACAAGTGCGAGATCGATATTTAAAGAGAGGGGCGAGAACGTGCGTTGTTGCGCGCAGTGGCGGAGTGATGAAAAATAAATGAGCTAGGGGGCCAAGCATTGCTAATCTTTTACGAGGAGGGCCAATTCATCAACTTAAACCATTTTACCAGCAATTGTCTAATGATCACATTCATATTAGCCTCGATATATAGTGATGTTAGGGGGGCAGGGCCCTTGCTGCCCCCTGTCTTCGCCACTGTGCGCGCGTCTGAGAGATGAAGCGGAAGGCATGGATGATGAGAGGGGGACGTTGGATATATAATTAATGTGGGTGTATTAGCTATGTAATCCTATATAGAGAGGTATAGATTGATTGACGTGGACGTGGGAAAGAGGGTGAGACCTCACTAGATATATAGATTGATCGGTTTGTGTGGAAAGCTGGGAAAGACCTAGCTATATATACACACACATAGAGGAACATCTTTCATTGCGCATGCAGGTGAGAGATAAAGAATGTCCGATATGATGAAGAGGGGGAGGTGTGTGTGTGTGTGCATGCATGGGAGATCGACCTGAAGAAAAAGATTGCATTGTGCGATGGATAATGCCGACTGGTAGTGTGTGTGCATGCATGCACGAGAGAAAGTTAGTGGTACAATTATAAAGAGAAGACGACTGTGTGGGTGTAAAAGAGTAGGTGAGGTCATAATCAATGTAAAGTTGAATTCAAATATTTGAATAAGAGATCATGATGTTTGAAACCAATGCCTGCATGAATATAACTGAGATATGCGTGGTGTGGTTTGGAAACAAGCATGTTGTACTATATACACATTGAACAAGGTTAGACTGATTTGAATTTGAGATACCGATGGCAGACATCATTTGGCCACATTGCATCCGTGCATGGACACACTATTCTAATTGGAGATGATGTGTGGCTTTCGCATCACATATCTATATCTATACCACTATATATTATATTTTATATTTTATATATAGTGTGCGGATAACTCTAACTTTGAAAGATGGTCGTTGGATGAAGCCAATCCGATGCTGCAGAGATGGCAAATTTGAGCACTACTAGCCGTTGGATATCATCTAGATTCCACAAGATTTTGCCACATGTACAATCTAGAAGACTCCATGGTTGAACTTAAGCATAATGCACAAACCTCAAAACACAAGCACTTCTTCTTTGTTCCAGAATCTTCCGTATCAGAATTGCCCAAATGTTTTTCTACATGATTTGCCATTATTTGTTTTTTACTTTATGCTTTACAATGCACAATTCCATGAATCTTAAAATAGATTAGCTTTCTTATAAAAACTAGATGATTTTGAATGAAATGAACTATAAGAATTAAATGAACATCTACATCATGCATATATGACTCAAAGCTTACATGCTAAATGTGGTATTTATTCATAATTTGGTTGCCAAATCTCATGCATGCAATGCACATGTACCTTACTAGTTTAAATGGTGTTTGTGTGTGTGTTGTGCGTGTTAAACACATTGTACGTAGTATCATACATGGTTTACATTCCGAACATCTATCTAGAGCATACACGTACTATGATTTGAATTCAACATAAAATGGATACATATATTTGAATTTGAGATCGTATGTACATGTAGTTTGTATTTATATAGGAATTTACTTCTCCTATATTCATGTCATGTGTTGTGAAGATAATATTTAGATGGTTGTATAACTAACCCGAGTACAATCCCATTCAAACAGGGAAAATGTACTCAAATTTAGTCCATATGCTAGACAACACACGTTGTTTTTTTATTGTTGATGGAAGTGCAAATTGTTTTGGTACTGTACACGTTATGTTTGTTGTCCCAATTTTTTAGTTTTTTTTGTTGTATTTGAATGCATTTCTAGTAATATAGTAAAACGGTACATGGCTCTTTCTAGTGATGAGGTGCGAATTGTCTTTTTTTTGTACACATTAAGCTTGTTCTCCCGAAATTTCAAGCCGCACCTTGTTATGCCGAAATTTCAAGCTAGCATCTCTGTCTATCGTGCTGCGAAACTTCCGCCTCTTCAACCCGCGCCTTGTTACCCTGAAATATTTAAGATATACTAGTACAAATGTCCGTGTGTTGCACCAGGCGAAATATTAAGTATAAATTGCTCCATGTGCCATTATGCAACATTTTTGTAATAGAATTTTTGCAAACTTCAGAAATAAGGTCAATGTAACCATTGAGTGTAGCAATTATGATCTCGACACACCGTTGTCTAGAAGTGTTCGTGCAACAGAACTGTAATGACTCAAATTGCTATCTTTCCTCTAAAAGAAACAGAAACAAGGCAACTTGCAAAAAGTAAGGATTGACAATGTTTTTTATCTGTGAGGATGATCGACCCTGTTTGTCCTTCCTAGGTTGCGACATCGGGACAACCCAATACAAATTATGGAATGCTGCTAGTAATTACAAATACTTTTTAACAGAGATTTTGTCGATTGTCATCAGACCACATGTAGCTGAGTGCCTGAGTCAAGCATAAAAGAACATCTCAAACCAGGCCAGGTCAAAATGTCCATTCATGCCCATGTAGCCATATCACACAACAACAAAAGTTCATGCAAATACAGCTCAGCAAGAAAGGCACATATAATGGCAACATGGAAACATGAAACGGAAGTACATGACTATACAATCTATCAAAGAAAAGAAAATACAACCCTGATGGGGAAACCAGTTCATACTGTTGCACTCCAAAAAAAATATTGAAGAAAACCCAGAAGGTCATCTATAGCCTCTAGCAAACTTTTGAAGATAAATCAGACTAAAGAGTTATCACTTAGACTCCAAATTGGAGATAAAAGATGTAGTGAACAATAAGGAAATTATGTGGTGTGTGCGATTAGACATGCCTAACTTTAAGATTAAATTAGAATTCATGCATGCGAAATAACATCTATGTGCAATATGCACATACTATTTCTGATACCTTGCTCTGAAGTGTATTAAATTAGCAACGGACAATGCCTGCACATGTATTGGTTAGGGGTCATCACGGATTGGAAGGAGGTCTACAATAGTACCTTGCTCTGAAGTGTATTTGCTAGGATTTGGATTTGGATAGGTATAAGATCAAGGAGGTCCTTACAGGGGCAGTGGAGAGGTGGGTGAATACCTGCGCAGGGTCGAGCTAGGTAGCCAAACATGGCGAGTGGACTGGGACCAAAGCAGTGCGCCGTCCGGGATCCGGGTCCTCTCCTCCGACTTAACCTCTTCATGAAAGAAAGAAAGAAGGAAAGAGAATACCTTGGACCCAAAGAAGCTGAGTATGCATGGCAAGATACATAGCAACCCCTGAGAAGATACGAAACCTCGCCCATTGCTTAATCTCCTGCCAACCAGACGTACAAACAGAGTATACTGAACCAGCATACACATACGCCCTTCATAGCATACAAAAACAGAATTACCAATTCCAAGAAAATTTTGTAGTACAGTCTATCATAACACAACATATACACGCATGTACACCATGATCATCACTAAAAACAGGCCACTCCGGCTGGCAAAGAAGTGGCAGCAAAGCTCCCGACAGTACACTTGTCGTCGTCAGGTTTTTCTTTCTATACTTGACATGTAGACCTCAGAGTCATTTACTTATCCGTAAGGTACAATCTCTTGCGATCGTCATCTGCGCATCCAGAGTAGCTATTTTGCTGACGAGAGAGCCCCTGTCATCTAGGGTAGGACGCAAGAAGACATCTACCTCTGTCACGGTATCTTTTTCTTCATCGTCATTCACTAGAGCTTGGTTGAAAGACTGCAGTGCAGCAATAAGGACAGAGGAAGCTTCTTCTGTGTCCATGGGATCATCATCTTTAGTTTCTGATTCATCCTGTGACAAAGAGGGATTTTAGTGCGTGCAAGAAAAACTGTCCAAAGGCTACAGATTCTGATGATACAACATCAATTTACTTAAGCTCTTACACGGGCAGTGAAGGTCAAGGTGAACCCAAGGAAATATCATAGTCGGCAAAAAAAAGTTGAAAGAAGACGATCAAATAAAAATCATGTAACTAAATACATAGAAGAATCTTCTTATAAATAAATCAGGAAACCAATATTTTGTCTGATATTCAAAGAGCTATGTTTGATTGACTCTTCTATATTATACGACGCTCTATGGGAACAAAGAAATGAGAGCCAAAAGGGTATTATTAAAATTGCATGCATGCCTTATCATTCTTTAGAAAATTTGTAGCTCATGCCTCATGTCATTTAGAAGAAATTTTTGGATAATATGTAGGTGCTAGCACTTTGAAGAAGGTACCACAAATCATATAATCGCACAATAATGGTTCACATAATTACAAAAAAAGTGAGAGAGAGAGAGAGAGAGAGAGAGAGAAGTAGCAACTGGTTGGAGTTTGAGAAGAACTGCAGCAACGGGTTTGAGAAGAACTTTAGAAGAAGTGCAGTAGCAGCAGCTCTAGGAGAGATGGGACAGCCACAGCCAGCAAGGAGCAGAGAGGAGAGGTAGCAGAGCCAAGGCAAGACTACTACAGAACCTATGACTAAGTCGAACTATATACTTTTACGATTGATGGGCATACTCGCGACTTCACCCATAATAATTCAAAAAAAGTTAAATCCTTCATTTTTCAAATTTGAGCATTGGTGCATATCCACTGTATGGATTAGTCACATTATCAGGCTGGGTCAGTATATTAGTAAATTTGTCACATATACACAGTTTGTCAAACCAATTCCAATAATGATCAATAGACATGCATATCTCTGGAAAAAAGAGTAACACACATGCATACAGGGGAAGTGTCTCAAGGGCCAAACTACTGTGGAAACTATCATAGCAGAAATCATATTTTTCTTAATTTGGACTAAAAGGTGATGTATGCACACTTATCTTGGCTTGATCACCTGCACAATCAAGTCTTACTACTGGACATTGGCATTGTCTGATGCTTCCCATGAAAGATCAGCCAATTTGTGATTTACCATTGCCCTAGGGACTCACATCCCAGCTATCTTGCTCTGGCAGCTTAGTGGTACCAAACCAAAATGCTTGGATGCCTATTCTAGAAGTTGTTCCAAATCTGTGCAGCTCCCTAGGTGGACTCATAGAAGGTTGAACAATGTTTTGTTAATCAGTTACACCATACGTACACTTCAAAAAATGCATAGAATGGAGTCTACCTCATTAGGTGCATCCTTTTATGATTCTTGGCAGTTAGGTGAACACAGAGATAATAAGAAACTGGCTTTTTGAACTTGCAATGCAGTATGCAAGAAATTGATGATATTGTCCCCAAGTGGTCTAGGATAACCTGATGATCAAACAAAAAACTAAGTGATTATGTAGAGAATTATAGATTCATCAAATTCTTAAATTAGTATTTTCATACAACATCTGTTAATTTGGAACTATTTGATGTTGATTGTTCGTAAGCCCATTTAGTTAGAGAAGGTTCTCAATCGAATACCATCCCGCTTTCATTCAATTAGGTTCAGCAAATTCCTGTTATTACCTTGTCAGTGCCCACTTCTGGAGAGAGTTAATATTTTTGGCAAGAAATCTCTGTTGTAAATGAGTCCAAGTTTATCTATATGTATTATGTATGTCTCCAATAATAGAAAAACATTCTGGTCCTCTTCCTCTCTAGCAAATCTTCGTCAGTGACGGGGATATGCCAATAACCTTTCTCCGATTTCTAAGTTTCAGAGGTAAAGGGTGAAACAATTAGAAAGTCAACAAAGGGCTAGATGAATCTGATTGAAGAAAAAAGACAACAGAATACCTTGTTGTGCATAAATCATCAATTATATGTCCAATTAGTACCGTCCAGTTAAAGGTGCAAGCTAGAAACATAGATCTTACAACTGTACTTCCGAAAAGAACCATTCAATGTCAGATTTTTATCATTGCTAAACGTCAAAATCTCATATCATACAGTGATAATCCTCCTAGATTAGGACTATACCAAATTAGTGAATGAATAAAATAACTACAATTTGGAGCTTCAAGCAAAGCAAATAGTTAAGTCAATTCTCTAGTCGACGGCTATGTTGGTACCTGAAGAATCATTCTGCCCCTGCTGTTAATTCAGCACCTTGGTCCCTCGTTCTTGGCGCAGCATCCGATCCCAAATCTCCAACCTGGTAGCGAATTCTGGTCAACAAATAGTAGCATGGAATACTTCTACAACTAAATTAGAATCAGACAAGACATGCTTACGATGTTGGCGTATATGACACAGGAACCACTCATGCAACCATTGTCTAGATGCGTCTCTTTGGGTTCAAAACTCTAAATTTTAGAGATGCACTTCTCTGAAAGCATAAAGATGCCATATCAAACTCAGCACTTGGCTCAACAAATCATACAGTTCGGTGCAAGTATTTATACTACTTTCATGTGCAAATCCAAGTGAGAGTAGTATATTGGTAATCCATATTTCAGATGGAAATGGGGAAAACATAAGTGTGATTTTAGTGAATACCTTATCCACCAGCTCATGGACAAAATAGCCGCAGTAAGATGCGTGCTAGGCGGCAGCCTCTTGCTCGGTGGTCGTGGCTCTTCTTCCACCTCCCTCTGCGCCCGTTGATCTAGATGGAACAGGAAGTGCCGCATCCTCATGCGACAGATTGATTGACCCAACTCTCGCCTCTTCCTCGATCTATTTGCTGCATGGGCGGCAAGACGACGATGTGCAAGAGAGGAGTTGGGGAAGAAAGAAAGAAGGAGCGGCAAAGGAGGCATGCGGCGCCCGAGCTCAGCGCTGCCTCCCCGCCATGGCCACCGCCCCCTGCAAGATTGCAGCACTGTGGTCTGTGGCTTCGACGCCGACGAACTCCTCGCCCCGGTCGACTCTCCATTTTCTCCTCCTTCATCTCCGTGTGCGCCTCCTGCCTCGCTGCTGCCGCTTGATGTGGTGCCCGAGCGCAGTGCTGCCTCGATGCCTCGCTACTGCATCCCGGGAGCGCAGCACCGCATCTCCGCCTCACTGCCGCGAACTGATGCGGCGCCCTCGCGGCCGCATCTCCCAACTCCCGCCTCTTCCTCGATCTCTTTGTTGTGTGGGCGGCAAGACAACGACGTGCAAGAGAGGAGTTGGGGAAGAAAGAAAGAAGGAGCGACAAAGGAGGCATGCGGCCCGAGCTCAGCGCCGCCTCCCCCCCATGGCCACCGCCCCCTGAAAGCTTGCAGCACCGTGGTCCGTGGCTTCAACGCCAGCGAACTCCTCGCCCCGGCCGACTCTCCATTTTCTCCTCCTTCATCTCCGTGTGCGCCTCCCGCCTCGCTACTGCTGCTTGATGCGGTGCCTGAGCGCAGCGCTGCCTCGACGCCTCGCTGCTACATCCCGGGAGCGCAGCGCCGCATCCCCGCCTCGCTGCCGCGAACTAATGCGGCTCCCTACTACCTCTTGAGCACTGCGTTGGATTTCCCCGAAGAGAAGAGGATGATGCAGCAAAGTAGCGTAAGTATTTCCCTCAGTTTTTGAGAACCAAGGTATCAATCCAGTAGGAGGCTACACGCAAGTCCCTCGTACCTACACAAAAACAATAGCTCCTCGCAACGAATGCGATTAGGGGTTGTCAATCCCTTCACGGTCACTTACGAGAGTGAGATCTGATAGAGATGATAGATAATATTTTTGGTATTTTTGGTATAGGGATGCAAAGTGAAAAATAAAAGGCAAAGTAAAAAAGCAAAACAATAATAAAGTGATGGAGATTGATATGATGAGAATAGACCCGAGGGCCATAGGTTTCACTAGTGGCTTCTCTCAAGAGCATAAGTATTCTACGGTGGGTGAACAAATTACTGTTGAGTAATTGACGGAATTGAGCATAGTTATGAGAATATCTAGGTATGATCATGTATATAGGCATCACGTCCGAGACAAGTAGACCG
The DNA here is from genome assembly GCF_018294505.1 of Triticum aestivum. Lineage (NCBI taxonomy): Eukaryota > Viridiplantae > Streptophyta > Magnoliopsida > Poales > Poaceae > Triticum > Triticum aestivum. Next base: position 137,089,468 of record NC_057807.1, read on the forward strand.
ACTCCTGCCTGCATCTACTACTATTACTCCACTCATCGACCGCTATCCAGCATGCATCTAGAGTATTAAGTTAAAAACAGAGTAACGCCTTAAGCAAGATGACATGATGTAGAGGGATAGTTTCATGCAATATGATAAAAACCCCATCTTGTTATCCTTGATGGCAACGATACAATACGTGCCTTGCTGCCCCTTCTGCCACTGGGAAAGGACACCGCAAGATCGAACCCAAAGCTAGGCACTTCTCCCATTGCAAGAAAAACAAATCTAGTAGGCCAAACCAAACTGATAATTCGAAGAGACTTGCAAAGATAACCAATCATACATAAAAGATTTCAGAGAAGATTCAAATATTATTCATAGATAGACTTGATCATAAACCCACAATTCATCGGTCTCAACAAACACACCGCAAAAAGAAGATTACATCGAATAGATCTCCACAAGAGAGGGGAAGAACATTGTATTGAGATCAAAAAAGAGAGAAGAAGCCATCTAGCTAATAACTATGGACCCGAAGGTCTGAGGTAAACTACTCACACTTCATCGGAGAGGCTATGATGATGTAGAAGCCGTCCGTGATGACGGCCCTCTCCGGCGGAGCTCCAGAACAGGCCCCAAGATGGGATCTCGTGGATACAGAAAGTTGCGGCAGTGGAATTAGGTTTTTGGCTCCGTATCTGATCGTTTTGGGGGTACGTAGGTATATAAAGGAGGAAGGAGTACGTTGGTAGAGCAACAGGGGGCCCACGAGGCAGGGGGCGCGCCCTAGGGGGGCACGCCCCCACCCTCGTGACCGCCTCTTTTGTTCCTTGGCGTAGGGTCCAAGTCTCCTGGATCACGTTCGGTGAGAAAATCACGTTCCCGAAGGTTTCATTCCGTTCGGACTCTGTTTGATATTCCATTTCTTCGAAACACTGAAATAGGCAAAAAAAACAGCAATTCTGGGCTGGGCCTCCGGTTAATAGGTTAGTCCCAAAAATAATATAAAAGTAGAAAATAAAGCCCAATATAGTCCAAAACAGTAGATAATATAGCATGGAGCAATCAAAAATTATAGATATGTTGGAGACGTATCAGGCATCCCCAAGCTTAATTCCTGGTCGTCCTCGAGTAGGTAAATGATAAAAAGAGAATTTTTGATGCGGAGTGCTACTTGGCATAATTTCAATGCAAATCTTCTTAATTGTGGTATGAATATTCAGATTCGAAAGATTCAAGACAAATGTTCATATTGACATAAAAATAATAATACTTCAAGCATACTAACAAAGCAATTATGTCTTCTCAAAATAACATGGCCAAAGAAAATTATCCCTACAAAATCATATAGTCTGGCTATGCTCTATCTTCACCACACAAAGTATTTAAATCATGCACAACCCCGATGACAAGCCAAGCAATTGTTTCATACTTTAACATTTTCAAAACTTTTTCGATCCTCATGCAATGCATGAGCGTGAGCCATGGATATAGCACTATATGTGGAATAGAATGGTGGTTGTGGAGAAGACAAAAGGAGGGGAAGATAGTCTCACATCAACTAGGCGTATCAATGGGCTATGGAGATGCCCATCAATAGATATCAATGTGGGTGAGTAGGGATTTCCATGCAACGGATGCACTAGAGCTATAATTATATGAAAGCTTAACAAAAGAACCTAAGTGGGTGTGCATCCAACTCGCTTGCTCACGAAGACCTAGGGCAATTTGAGAAAGCCCATCATTGGAATATACAAGCCAAGTTCTATAATGAAAAATTCCCACTAGTATATGAAAGTGATATCATAGGAGACTCTCTATCACGAAGATCATGGTGCTACTTTGAAGCACAAGTGTGGTAAAAGGATAGTAACATTGTCCCTTCTCTATTTTTCTCTCATGTTTTTTATTTGGGTCGTTTCCGTTTTTTATGGCCTCCTTTTTTCGTCTGGAGTCTCATCCCGACTTGTGGGGGAATCATAGTCTCCATCATCCTTTCCTCACTTGGGACAATGCTCTAAAATCGATGATCATCACACTTTTATTTTTTCTTACAACTCAACAATTACAACTCAATACTTAGAACAAAATATGACTCTATTTGAATGCCTCCGGCGGTGTACCGGGATATGCAATGAATAAAGAGTGACATGTATGAAAGAATTATGAACGATGGCTTTGCCACAAATACGATGTCAACTAAATGATCATGCTAGCAATATGACAATGATGGAGCGTGTCATAATAAACGGAACGGTGGAAAGTTGCATGGCAATATATCTCGGAATGGCTATGGAAATGCCATGATAGGTAGTTATGGTGGCTGTTTTGAGGAAGGTATATGGTGGGTGTATGATACCGGTGAAAAGTGTGCGGTATTAGAGAGGGTAGCAATGGTGGAAGGATGGGAAAAAGTGCGTATAATCCATGGACTCAACATTAGTCATAAAGAACTCATATACTTATTGCAAAAATATAGAAGTTATCAAAGCAAAGTATTACGCGCATGCTCCTAGGGGGATAGATTGGTAGGAAAAGACCATCGCTCGTCCCCGACCGCCACTCATAAGGAAGACAATCAATAAATAAATCATGCTCCGACTTCATCACATAACGGTTCACCATACATGCATGCTACGGGAATCACAAACTTTAACACAAGTATTTCTCAAATTCACAACTACTCAACTAGCATGACTCTAATATCACCATCTTCATATCTCAAAACAATTATCAAGCATCAATCTTGTCAGGACCCCGACTCAATGCCACATCGATCTAGCAGGTAACACCTCATATCACTTTGCGGCCTCACGCACGGTATTCCCACGGGTGTCGCCTTACCTTAGCCCGGGACCGTTTGCGCCTTTTGGCACACGTATATGACAGTGTCGCTAGCATCCATATGATAAGGAGCCCGGGCTGACATGGCTAGTCGTAAACCCAAAGTGGCACAGACTTACAAGGACAGGCATCCATGACCCAGCATCGAACGTGTCGGTCTTCAGCAAATGGGTCCGGGCTGTAGCACTGGGCTAGCAGGACTCCGGTAAACCGGGCTGTAGCGGGCTAACAGGACTCCGATACTCAAAGCGTGACATTTCCCTGAAGGGACAGACACAGGAACGAAGAAGGACACATGCCGGCCAGCCTAAGTGTTCCGGAGCAGTAGCAAGCTACCATGGCTCGGTGGAAACACTAGGAGACATTTCCCCGTAAGAGAGGCTACTAAAGATAAACAACTAGATGGTCAGATCCCACACATACCAAGCATTTCAATAACATACACACAATATGCTCGATATGTGCAAATACAACATGGCATCACAAAATGACTCTACGACTCAAGTATTTTATTCAATAGACTCCGAGGAGCGAGATATTACAAACATGGGTCTCATGACCCAACACTCAGAGCATACAAGTCAAAAACACAAGCGGAAGCTATCATGTCTGAGTACAGACATCTATAAATGAAAAAGGCTGAGAAGACTGACTATCTACCAAATCCTGCTGAGGCACAAGATCGTAGCTGAGGTAACAAGCTAAACATCGAAGTCCACGTGGAACTACTAGTGAGACTGAAGTCTCTCTACAAAACATAAAATAGGCAAACGTGAGTACAAATGTACCCAGCAAGACTTACATCAGAACTAACTACATATGCATCATTTTCAACAAGGGGATGGTAGGGTTTAACTGCAGCAAGCCAGCTTTGACTCGGTGGCTATCCTGAACTACGACTGCAATGTAACTTTTGAGGTGGCGCACACGAGTCCACATATTCACCATATCAATACACCACTATGGATCCGCTCCCGTCTCCCTACGAGAACGCCATCCATAGCACTCACGCTTATCTTGCGTATTTTAGAGTATCCACTTTCACTTGTCTATGAACTGATATAAGCAACCCAGAAGTCCTTTTCCGCGGACACGGCTATTCGAATAGATGATGTTAACCCTGCAGGGGTGTACTTCTTCACACACGCTCTCACCACTTACCGCCGTTTACACGACATGTACTCGGCAACCTTCAAGCGGAAGCCCAACGTGGGTGTCGGCCACGGCCTGCCTAAACACTCAAGTCTCTAGTCCAGGTTTATCGCCTATTCGGGTTCCATCCATGAGGAGATCCGGCCGGAGTTTCACTCACAGCCCCAAACGATGTGAACAGGGTTCCCGAGACACCAAACGGGCGCCCGGTATACCCGGCCACGTGCCTACCGCATCACAGCCCACCCCTACGGTCAGCGCTGCGCACGGCCTCCAGCATACTACAAACACCAGAAACTACTTGCAACTCCTGGACAGAGGACAAGGGTGATTAAGAAGCCGAGAGGGTCCATTGGTTTCGGGCCCAATGCGTGGTAGTAGCTGAATCATGGATCACAAACACAGAACTCAGTTCCTGAGGACGGCTGCAATGAGACAACCCACCATGTACTCCTACATGACCTCTCACCGCTACCTTTACCAAATCGTGATCACACACTTAGCTCACACACAGTAGGACATGTTCACACACCTCTGATTCATCCCCGATGAATCAGACCTGACTCAACTCTAAGCAGTAGCAGGCATGACAAACAAACATGAATGAGTAGGCACAACAGGGCTCAAACAACTCCTACTCATGCTAGTGGGTTTCATCTATTTACTGTGGAATGACAGGTCATGCAGAGGATAAAGGGGTTCAGCTACCGCAGCAAGTAACAGATGAATCGTTGTTGTCCTAATGCAGTAAAAGAGATCAGGAGCGAGAGAGTGGGATTTTATCGGAATGAACAAGGGGGTTTTGCTTGCCTGGCACTTCTGAAGATAACATTGAGTCTTCATCAGTGTCAACGATCACATCATCGGTATCGCGTCTATCGAGAGGGGACAAATACCGGCAACACAGAAGGGAACACAATCAATGCAATGCACAATATGATGCATGCTCATGACATGGCAAAATGAATGTGTTTTGGGCTAAGGCACCTAAAACCAGATTAAATGAAGTTGGTTTGAATCCAAAATTCAAATTCAAACTCCATATGTGATTAATTAAATGTCATTCACTTCATTTTCCCTAAACAGTAGTGATAAGTTGTTCTAACATGCATGAAAATGGTACAGATGGATTCCTTGAATTTTTCTGATAATTTTTCATATATAATTTGTTTAATTTGGAGTTACGGTTAATTTTCTATGATTTATAGAAGTTTTAGCTATTTTCTGAAATTATTAAATCATTTAAGATTTATTTTAATTCCAGAACAAATACTGCGTCAGCATGACGTATTGGTGACGTCAGCAGGTCAAAGGCGTCGACCAGGTCAAACCTGACCAGTGGGGTCCACTGGTTAGTGACCCAGTCAACTAACCAGGTTAGTTAGCCCTAACTAACTTAGTTAGCTGGGCGGGGCCCGCATGTCAGTGGCCTATCTAATTAGTTAGGTTAATTAGCGCTAACTAATCTAACACTAATCTAGCAGGCGCCTGGGCCCACACGTCAGGGGGTCAAACCCCGGGTCAAACCCGCCGGAGTTGACCCGCGGCTTGTCGCCGGCGACGCCAGCAACGGCGGAGGGCGTCGGAAATGCTGCTCCGGCCACGGTTTGATGCGCGGGTGGGTGCTACGAGTAGCTGGCGATGTGGCGCATCCAACGGTGGCGGTGTTTGGTGCTGGGGTGGCCAGAGTTAACGGCGGCGAGCTCTTTTGCGGCCGCCGGAGTTCGGCTATCGACGGGAACTATGCCACAGAGCACGGGAGGAGCAGCAGTTGGGTGATTTGAGCTCCTTCGGATGCGCTGAGCGCGTTGGCGGTCTCATAAGCAAGCGGTGACGGCTGTGGCCGCGACGGCGCCATGGCCGGCGGCGAGGGATTCTCGGGCAAGGTGGTGGGGCTAGCTAGAGAGGGAGGTGGGGCACGGGGAGAGGGGGAATCGGGTCGAGGGCTCACCGCGGAGCTGCAGGGAGGGTTAGTGGGCTCGGGGGCGCGCCGGAGTGGCCGAATCGACGGAGAAGATCCTCGGCGGCCGGCGAGGGGGAAAACGTCGGGGGCGGCGTTCCGGGGCTCTTCTGGTCGCGTGAGACGACGAGGAGGACGAGAGAGGACCGGCGGAGCTCTGGGAGGCGTCGGGGAGACGAGACGGTGGCTGTGGCCGCGCGAGCGCTGGTCAGCGGCGACGGCCTCCATTCGGTCGCGTGAGGGAGAGAGAGCAGAGGGAAGGGAGGAGCGAGGGAGAGCTACGGGAGAGTGAGAGAGGTCGTGGGGAACGAGGGGGGGGAGTGCGTGGCTCCCTCGGGTGCCTCCAGCGGCGAGCAGGTAAGCAGGAGGTTGCCGAGGCAGCGTCGGCGCGCGCCACGCCTCGCCTCTGTTCGTCCTCCTGGCAGAGGAGGAAGAGGACAAGGGAGGGAGGTGGGCTGGGCCGGCTGGGCCGGCCAGATGGAGCTGGGCCAGGCTCTGGTGGGCTGCACGGTAAGGCCAGGTAACTCTTCTGCTCTGTTTTATTTCTATTTCAGTTCTGTTTTTCTTTTATTTAATTCTTTTGCCACTGTTTTGAATTAAAAATAATAATTCAAACAATGCCAAAGCTCCTCTGAATATTTTATATTGCTAGATGGACTTTTCCAAAAGCTTATAAAATATTTCAGGGGGTATTTGAAATTATATTCTAATTATATGAATATAATTCAAATTCAAATAGCTAATGAATTAAATCCAAAATCCCAAAAAATAATTCCTCAAAAATGTTCAATATTTTGGTTGGGACCAGAACCCTTACCAAAAATTATCAAACATTTAAGAAGAGCCTTTTGGAGCAATGAATGAGATTTCTAGGGTTTTTGCCCCTCTTTTATTTAGGGTTTTGAGGCTTCCAATATTCCTCAATTCAAGTTTCAAAAATATATACATGATGCACACATGAAGCTAGCCTAGAGCATTACCAGAAGTTAGGGATGTGACAACTCACCCCCACTAAACAAGAATCTCGTCTCGAGATTCAAGCGTAGGGTAAGGTGAAAGGTAAACGCAACTAGTATAATCTTCACGATCCAGGTTGCACTTCAACTGAACGTTGATTTGTTCACCATCATTTTCTCGAAGTCTTGCTCTGAGAACTCCAACTAACATGACAACGAGAGGAAAGGAAAGACCCTAAAAGAATCGTTCTTCTCGGAGGTCGAACAACTCAGGATTAACTCACGGAATGAGACATAGCAACATCTCTCGAGCTGAGGGACGAAGCACACATCCATAAGAATGGAGTGAGGCAGATGCCGAAGGTTCACTAGGTAGACAACAATTCCACACCTAAGAAGGTGGTGAACGATTGTCCACGTAGCAAGGAGTTGAGTTGCCATGATACCACGAAGAAACATCCTGGAGGAGGGTGATTCATAGATTATTACCCTAAGTGGCAAAGAGAATTACCTTTGATCCAGAGATCATTGAAACTCTTTATACCAGCCTAAGGCAATCACAAGCGATCATTTGGAGGGGGTCGGTAGAATGACATACTCGGACTTGGATGATGTGGATTACCTTGTTGAAGACAACGTAATGGATGAATTTGCTTATCACCGGAAATGGAAGAGATCCATGGTAGAATGGCACATTGGCGGTGCAAGCTAGGAACAAAATGCAAATGCTGGGAATAATTCTGGTAACTGGGGAAGAACCCAACAATAGAGAGTGAATTCACTGTTGGAGTGGTTATAGCATAACCGAGGAAATCTGGGGCAATCCCAGCTAGTGCCGATGATAAGACGTAGCGCTTGTGCGTGCTCTCAAGAACTTGAGCATTTCCACAATCATCAAGGTTTTACCAACATCCGTGTGAAGGATCCTGGCAACACAACATACCACCATGATGAACAACGATGGACGACGCAGATGCATAGGAAGATAACATCAACTCAGGTTTCACCCTAGCGAGGCCAAGGAAACAAAATCTGGATGATCGACCGAGAGACATTTAGCACTCCGCTTCTAATGTTCTCCTTGACGTGCTAGTGTAACCTATTCATAGATATGGTTTGATAACTAGAACATCAAGTAAAGGTCGGACTTCGGGAGCAATAGAATCCATAAGGAACAGTTACAGAGGTAAATCCTACGAAATCCTTATGGGGAGGTGGCCAACTTCCTCAAACAAGATACTACAATAATAAGTCTTCCGGCTGGGTGTGTTGGCCACGACATCCACTTTACCGGTTATCGAGGAACCAATATTATAGTTCTTGGGAAATATTCCAACCATCATATCTGCCTGAGATTCAGATCTGGTTGGTGTCAGGATATTCCAGACTCATCGAGTCTAGGAAGAAAAACGGAAGTTTGCAACATAAATCGACGAGATGACGTTGCGGGATTCTCGGGAGATGAACTACGATAGCAAGCTCCAAAACATGAGCTGGTTCTGCTACAAACATGTGAACACGTTGTCCCAGACAAGCATGCCCACATGGTAGTCTTACAATAAAACACTACCGAGTTCAGGAGGGGGAACCATCAACGAGGGTATCGAAGTCCTTACATAAGTCCGGATTAGCTCTTATGAAGAAACTCCTTCTCCTTGAACAAATCAATCAGTGGCTTGGTGTGCTAGGATACACATATGGAATGAAGGTTGCAAGTCTCCAGACCACAGAATACTTCGCACGTGTGCATGACTGACTTGCGATGATTCCAGAGGAAGCAACATTGACTTTCTCGAGTCCACGGCGGCAACTTGCATCAAATGCACATGAACTAGAGGAAGTCACTTCTTACATCCGAACATATGCTTCATGAGCTAGCATGAACAAGTGCTTTCAAAAGTTTCCAACACTAGCTTAATGTTCAGCAAAATTATGGAGAAGACAAGGATGTTGTCAATGGGCTCAACAACAATTCATCTAGGTTTCCTTTTAAAAGGAATTCCATAGTTAAGTGAACACGGTGATAGCATTGGTCAGACCAAAGATGTAATGGTGTATGCTCGAGGGATCAACCACGAATAAGACAACATTACGAGCATCGTTGGTACTGATTTGACTTGACGATGGCCCACACTCAAATCAAAGGATTGATAAGACAATAGGTCCAACAACTGATCACAGGGACCAATCGATGAAGATATCATCTTTCTTCAACACACACTACACAAGAATATCCCTTTGGAACGAACTAAGTCAGGCAAGATTTTATCTTCCAACTCTCCAAATTGTTGTCTAGCTTAACCAACTAGCTCAGGGATATCCAACACAGATTCTTGGAGAAGGGTGGTTCACGAGAATAAACCAACTTGATCATGAACTCAACATAGCGGTCAGGTGACAACCTGGTAATACTTCTGAGAAGATATTCAGAAAATCACGAACCACCGGTATGTTACTAAGCTCGAGAACAATCTCGCTTTTCAGGGCAAGACGATATGATCAATAGAGCAAAGATTTGAAATGATCCTAACTCATCGATCGAGGAGTGAACCAGGAGAATGGACTAGGTAGCACGATCAATCTTAGAGTGATGATTCAATAACCAACACACTAAGAATGAAATTATTGTCCTTTAACTACCAAGCAACGAGGTTGCTGGGAGTATTGATTTCACACATCACAATTCATTTGTCGGTATTCCGGTTGCATCAACACGAGGGCCGAGGAATGACTAATGATGGTGAGAAGTATCACTACGTCAAAATTCATGAGAGTTGGTGCAGTTCTCATGACAATTCTGACATAAAGGGGGTAATACTCCAAGGTAGAACAAAACCAAAAGCTGGATTGGCATTTGATCTGCGGAATACAACTACTTTGACCCAATCCTAGATATGGATGAGGTACTGGAGTTTGTTTCTCCTAGTCATTCTGCGATAGAATGGCTTGACGGACCACAAGAGTAATAGACATCGTAAACGAACGCACGCATACTCTTGACTATCAATTGATAGACGAGGGTCAGAATGCAACTAAAGAGGGACAACTCAAAGGAACATATAACTTTCTGAGTTGTGGATACATGGGTTGGTATGCCAAACAAAGTTCAACATAATTCTTTCGGATAACCCATGCAGAAAGGTTGAGCTGGCAGAGTCACAATATAGCATGGAGAACTCATAGAGGGTCTGTTGTGATCTTTTGATCCAACAAACTTCTGCCATAATGGTTCATGGTATTTGGAAGAAGGAAATACCACAGACCTCAAGGACTATCGCAAAGGTTACTAATATCCTAAAGGCACTAGCAATTACTATCAACATGAAGTAGGTAGAGTGAATCTCGGGTTCAAAGCCCAAGAAGTAGAATACCTACTACTAAGTGGCATCACGGGATGCTTTCGAGAATAAAAGCCAGAATCATCACACTGGGATCACAAAACATTGCTAGATTACTAGGTGACTCCCTAATACACCTAGGGTCATAATAATAACTCCAACATAAAGGTCGAGGCAGTAGAGTACCTCAACTCAACAATTTGTGTGATTAACCTGGCCTAAAAGACATTGAAACCAGAGGAAAAGGATTCTGCAAATGCATCAGACTCTTTAGAAACCTGGGATGACTCGGACAGCATAACGGCTGTAAATGCTCAGAAAAGATTTGAGACATTCACAAAAATGGTGGCATAACCACTCAGAAGCACAATATCAAGGTTTCGAGATCAACAATCAGCATATGGAAGTAATCGGAACTGAAACGAGGCTTAAGTCCAACAATCTATAAGTCTACGGATTAGTAACACGTGATCCTGATGGAAAGAAGAGATAGCCTAGTTCTTAATCCCCGTAGAAGAGAAGATGATGACTCAGATCAGAAGGCCATGAGGTATAAGGAGTAAAAAGAGCCTTACGTTCCATCCCACAATCAATTCCCTTATATAACTAAAGAATTTCTAGACTCAACTTCGACCAGTTTGGCTTGGTAATCCTACAGGCAGTCAGGCTCTGATACCAACGCTGTCAGGACCCCGACTCAATGCCACATTGATCTAGCAGGTAACACCTCATATCACTTTGCGGCCTCACGCACGGTATTCCCACGGGTGTCGCCTTACCTTAGCCCGGGACCGTTTGCGCCTTTTGGCACACGTATATGACAGTGTCGCTAGCATCCATATGATAAGGAGCCCAGGCTGACATGGCTAGTCGTAAACCCAAAGTGGCACAGACTTACAGGGACAGGCATCCATGACCCAGCATCGAACGTGTCGGTCTTCAGCAAATGGGTCCGGGCTGTAGCACTGGGCTAGCAGGACTCCGGTAAACCGGGCTGTAGCGGGCTAACAGGACTCCGGTACTCAAAGCGTGACATTTCCCCGAAGGGACAGACATAGGAACGAAGAAGGACACATGCCGGCCAGCCTAAGTGTTCCGGAGCAGTAGCAAGCTACCATGGCTCGGTGGAAACACTAGGAGACATTTCCCCGTAAGAGAGGCTACTAAAGATAAACAACTAGATGGTCAGATCCCACACATACCAAGCATTTCAATAACATACACACAATATGCTCGATATGTGCAAATACAACATGGCATCACAAAATGACTCTACGACTCAAGTATTTTATTCAATAGACTCCGAGGAGCGAGATATTACAAACATGGGTCTCATGACCCAACACTCAGAGCATACAAGTCAAAAACACAAGCGGAAGCTATCATGTCTGAGTACAGACATCTATAAATGAAAAAGGCTGAGAAGACTGACTATCTACCAAATCCTGCTGAGGCACAAGATCGTAGCTGAGGTAACAAGCTAAACGTCAAAGTCCACGTGGAACTACTAGTGAGACTGAAGTCTCTCTGCAAAACATAAAATAGGCAAACGTGAGTACAAATGTACCCAGCAAGACTTACATCAGAACTAACTACATATGCATCATTTTCAACAAGGGGATGGTGGGGTTTAACTGCAGCAAGCCAGCTTTGACTCGGTGGCTATCCTGAACTACGACTGCAATGTAACTTTTGAGGTGGCGCACACGAGTCCACATATTCACCATATCAATACACCACTATGGATCCGCTCCCGTCTCCCTACGAGAACGCCATCCATAGCACTCACGCTTATCTTGCGTATTTTAGAGTATCCACTTTCACTTGTCTATGAACTGATATAAGCAACCCAGAAGTCCTTTTCCGCGGACACGGCTATTCGAATAGATGATGTTAACCCTGCAGGGGTGTACTTCTTCACACACGCTCTCACCACTTACCGCCGTTTACACGACATGTACTCGGCAACCTTCAAGCGGAAGCCCAACGTGGGTGTCGGCCACGGCCTGCCTAAACACTCAAGTCTCTAGTCCAGGTTTATCGCCTATTCGGGTTCCATCCATGAGGAGATCCGGCCGGAGTTTCGCTCACAGCCCCAAACGATGTGAACAGGGTTCCCGAGACACCAAACGGGCGCCCGGTATACCCGGCCACATGCCTACCGCATCACAGCCCACCCCTACGGTCAGCGCTGCGCACGGCCTCCAGCATACTACAAACACCAGAAACTACTTGCAACTCCTGGACAGAGGACAAGTGTGATTAAGAAGCCGAGAGGGTCCATTGGTTTCGGGCCCAATGCGTGGTAGTAGCTGAATCATGGATCACAAACACAGAACTCAGTTCCTGAGGACGGCTGCAATGAGACAACCCACCATGTACTCCTACATGACCTCTCACCGCTACCTTTACCAAATCGTGTTCACACACTTAGCTCACACACAGTAGGACATGTTCACACACCTCTGATTCATCCCCTATGAATCAGACCTGACTCAACTCTAAGCAGTAGCAGGCATGACAAACAAACATGAATGAGTAGGCACAACAGGGCTCAAACAACTCCTACTCATGCTAGTGGGTTTCATCTATTTACTGTGGAATGACAGGTCATGCAGAGGATAAAGGGGTTCAGCTACCGCAGCAAGTAACAGATGAATCGTTGTTGTCCTAATGCAGTAAAAGAGAGCAGGAGCGAGAGAGTGGGATTTTATCGGAATGAACAAGGGGGTTTTGCTTGCCTGGCACTTCTGAAGATAACATTGAGTCTTCATCAGTGTCAACGATCACATCATCGGTATCGCGTCTATCGAGAGGGGACAAATACCGGCAACACAGAAGGGAACACAATCAATGCAATGCACAATATGATGCATGCTCATGACATGGCAAAATGAATGTGTTTTGGGCTAAGGCACCTAAAACCAGATTAAATGAAGTTGGTTTGAATCCAAAATTCAAATTCAAACTCCATATGTGATTAATTAAATGTCATTCACTTCATTTGCCCTAAACAGTAGTGATAAGTTGCTCTAACATGCATGAAAATGGTACAGATGGATTCCTTGAATTTTTCTGATAATTTTTCATATATAATTTGTTTAATTTGGAGTTACGGTTAATTTTCTATGATTTATAGAAGTTTTAGCTATTTTCTGAAATTATTAAATCATTTAAGATTTATTTTAATTCCAGAACAAATACTGCGTCAGCATGACGTATTGGTGACGTCAGCAGGTCAAAGGCGTCGACCAGGTCAAACCTGACCAGTGGGGTCCACTGGTCAGTGACCCAGTCAACTAACCAGGTTAGTTAGCCCTAACTAACTTAGTTAGCCGGGCGGGGCCCGCATGTCAGTGGCCTATCTAATTAGTTAGGTTAATTAGCGCTAACTAATCTAACACTAATCTAGCAGGCGCCTGGGCCCACACGTCAGGGGGTCAAACCCCGGGTCAAACCCGCCGGAGTTGACCCGCGGCTTGTCGCCGGCGACGCCAGCAACGGCGGAGGGCGTCGGAAACGCTGCTCCGGCCACGGTTTGATGCGCGGGTGGGTGCTACGAGTAGCTAGCGATGTGGCGCATCCAACGGTGGCGGTGTTTGGTGCTGGGGTGGCCAGAGTTAACGACGGCGAGCTCTTTTGCGGCCGCCGGAGTTCGGCTATCGACGGGAACTATGCCACAGAGCACGGGAGGAGCAGCAGTTGGGTGATTTGAGCTCCTTCGGATGCGCTGAGCGCGTTGGCGGTCTCATAAGCAAGCGGTGACGGCTGTGGCCGCGACGGCGCCATGGCCGGCGGCGAGGGATTCTCGGGCAAGGTGGTGGGGCTAGCTAGAGAGGGAGGTGGGGCAACGGGGAGAGGGGGAATCGGGTCGAGGGCTCACCGCGGAGCTGCAGGGAGGGTTAGTGGGCTCGGGGGCGCGCCGGAGTGGCCGAATCGACGGAGAAGATCCTCGGCGGCCGGCGAGGGGGAAAACGTCGGGGGCGGCGTTCCGGGGCTCTTCTGGTCGCGTGAGACGACGAGGAGGACGAGGGAGGACCGGCGGAGCTCTGGGAGGCGTCGGGGAGACGAGACGGTGGCTGTGGCCGCGCGAGCGCTGGTCAGCGGCGACGGCCTCCATTCGGTCGCGTGAGGGAGAGAGAGCAGAGGGAAGGGAGGAGCGAGGGAGAGCTACAGGAGAGTGAGAGAGGTCGTGGGGAACGAGGGGGGGAGTGCGTGGCTTCCTCGGGTGCCTCCAGCGGCGAGCAGGTAAGCAGGAGGTGGCCGAGGCAGCGTCGGCGCGCGCCACGCCTCGCCTCTGTTCGTCCTCCTGGCAGAGGAGGAAGAGGACAAGGGAGGGAGGTGGGCTAGGCCGGCTGGGCCGGCCAGATGGAGCTGGGCCAGGCTCTGGTGGGCTGCACGGTAAGGCCAGGTAACTCTTCTGCTCTGTTTTATTTCTATTTCAGTTCTGTTTTTCTTTTATTTAATTCTTTTGCCACTGTTTTGAATTAAAAATAATAATTCAAACAATGCCAAAGCTCCTCTGAATATTTTATATTGCTAGATGGACTTTTCCAAAAGCTTATAAAATATTTCAGGGGGTATTTGAAATTATATTCTAATTATATGAATATAATTCAAATTCAAATAGCTAATGAATTAAATCCAAAGTCCCAAAAAATAATTCCTCAAAAAATAAATCCAAAGAACCCTTACCAAAAATTATCAAACATTTAAGAAGAGCCTTTTGGAGCAATGAATGAGATTTCTAGGGTTTTTGCCCCTCTTTTATTTAGGGTTTTGAGGCTTCCAATATTCCTCAATTCAAGTTTCAAAAATATAGACATGATGCACACATGAAGCTAGCCTAGAGCATTACCAGAAGTTAGGGATGTGATAAATCTTTTCTTAGTATTCAACGCACTCAAAAGAAAGTTTTACAAATCTTGAACACCAAGCATATTATTATTAAGCAAATTACCATGCTATTAAGACTCTCAAAATAATCTAAGTGAAGCATGAGAGATCAATAGTTTCTTTAAAACAAATCCACCACCGTGCTCTAAAAGATCTAAGTGAAGCACATAGAGCAAAATTATAAAGCTCAAAAGATATAAGTGAAGCACATAGAGCAAAACTATCAAGCTCAAAAGATATAAGTGAAGCACATAGAGTATTCTATCAAATTCCAATTCATGTATGGCTCTCTCAAAAGGTGTCTACAGCAAGGATTATTGTGGCACACTAACAAAAAAAGACACAAATAATACAAGACGCTCCAAGCAAAACACATATCATGTGGTGAATAAAAATAGCTCCAAGTAAAATTACCGATGGAAGTAGACGAAAGAGGGGATGCCTTCCAGGGCATCCCCAAGCTTTGACTTTTTGGTGTCCTTGGATTATCTTGGGGGTGCTATGGGCATCCCCAAGATTAGGCTCTTGCCACTCCTTGTTCCATAATCCATCAAAAGATTTCACCCAAAACTTGAAAACTTCACAACACAAAACTCAATAGAGCTCCGTTAGAGAAAGGAAACAAAAAACCAATTCAAGGTACTGTAATGAACTCATTATTTATTTATATTGGTGTTAAACCTACTGTATTCCAACTTCTCTATGGATTATAAAGTATTTTACTAGCCATAGATTCATCAAAAAAGCAAACAACACACGAAAAACAGAATCTGTCAAAAATAGAACAGTCTGTACTAATCTGTAACTAACGCAAACTTCTGGAACTCCAAAAAATCTACCAAAATAGGAAGGCCTAGACAATTTGTTTATTGATCAGCAGAAATTGGAATAAGAATTTTATCACGTTCTGGTGATTTTTAACAATTCGGGCACTGAGCGCAAAGTTTCTGGAAATTACAGCAAGATCAACTATCATCCAAGAAGATCCTATAGGTCTAACTTGGCACAAACACTAATTAAAAGACAAAACCACATCCAAACAGAAGGTAGATGGATTATTTATTCCTAAAAAGAAACAAAAACTAAAAACTAAAAATAAAATTGGGTTGCCTCCCAACAAGCGCTATCGTTTAACGCCCCTAGCTAGGCATAAAAGCGAGGGTAGATCTAGGTATTGCCATAATAGTGATATGGCAAATCATGAAAACTTCTCTCATATTCTCTACGTTCAGCAACAAGTTTTCTTTGAGGCAAGCAAAAATAATCAAAAGGGCTAAATTTAATGGGACAAAAGTCCCCAAGATCAATCTCGGGAGGTATGGGTGCCTCCCTAGGCCCTTTGTATTGCACAACCAATTCATCATTAAGAGCATTCTTTTGGCAAAAAGCTACAAGCCTTCGTTCAAGAGGAAAACCTAGTCCGTTATTCTGAATAGAAAATTCATCATTAACCTCGGAAATTTTATCAACTAGAACATCGGCAGGAACCTTTTTCCTAAGATTTTCATTATAAGCAATATGATCTAAAGATTGTAAACGCATCATGTCTTCTTGATTAAAGAGGATACCTTCAATGGGAGGATGACTAGCATCCACCCTATAATGTGCAAAGATTTCTTTGGCCTCTTTTATTATAAACCTAAACTCATGAGCCAAAAAGATAGTGGCGGCACGCTTAACAGAAGAATGCTCAATATTAGAGAATTCTAAGAAGATTCGTTGTATGCAAGGATGCATGTGCATAAATTGCCTTTCAAGTTCAACTATAAGCATGGCAATAGCATCCGCAAGACTACTAGTTCTATGAAGAATAGAACCGCCCATAGAAGGCAAATCACCGGCACAAGTAAAGAAATCTTGAATAACTCCTTTTCCAATAATATTACCACTACCAACACGAAATTTTTTTGTATGCAAGGTAGGGGGTTCTTCAACAGGAGCATCAGAATTCTCCATGATATTATTATTGTCCAAATCGGCAATAATTTCCTCAAATTCAGACATAACGACAAGCAAGTGAGAAAAAGGCAAACGGAAAAAGAGAAGAAGATTGGGAAAGAAAGGGCGAATAAAACGGCAAGGATGAAGTGGGGGAGAGGAAAACGAGAGGCAAATGGCAACTAATGTAATGAGAGAGATAGGGATTGTGATGGGTACTTGGTATGCTGACTTTTGCGTAGACTCCCCGGCAACGGCGCCAGAAATTCTTCTTGCTACCTCTTGAGCACTGCGTTGGATTTCTCCGAAGAGGAGAGGATGATGCAGGAAAGTAGCGTAAGTATTTCCCTCAGTTTTTGAGAACCAAGGTATCAATCCAGTAGGAGGCTACACGCAAGTCCCTCGTACCTACACAAAAACAATAGCTCCTCGCAACCAACGCGATTAGGGGTTGTCAATCCCTTCACGGTCACTTACGAGAGTGAGATCTGATAGAGATGATAGATAATATTTTTGATATTTTTGGTATAGAGATGCAAAGTGAAAAGTAAAAGGCAAAGTAAAAAAGTAAAACAATAATAAAGTGATGGAGATTGATATGATGAGAATAGACCCCGGGACCACAGGTTTCCCTAGTGGCTTCTCTCAAGAGCATAAGTATTCTACGGTGGGTGAACAAATTACTGTTGAGCAATTGACAGAATTGAGCATAGTTATGCGAATCTAGGTATGATCATGTATATAGGCATCACGTCCGAGACAAGTAGACCGACTCCTGCCTGCATCTACTACTATTACTCCACTCATCGACCGCTATCCAGCATGCATCTAGAGTATTAAGTTAAAAACAGAGTAACACCTTAAGCAAGATGACATGATGTAGAGGGATAGTTTCATGCAATATGATAAAAACCCCATCTTGTTATCCTCGATGGCAACGATACAATACGTGCCTTGCTGCCCCTTCTGCCACTGGGAAAGGACACCGCAAGATCGAACCCAAAGCTAAGCACTTCTCCCATTGCAAGAAAAACCAATCTAGTAGGCCAAACCAAACTGATAATTCGAAGAGACTTGCAAAGATAACCAATCATACATAAAAGAATTCAAAGAAGATTCAAATATTATTCATAGATAGACTTGATCATAAACCCACAATTCATCAGTCTCAACAAACACACCGCAAAAAGAAGATTACATCGAATAGATCTCCACAAGAGAGGGGGAGAACATTGTATTGAGATCCAAAAAGAGAGAAGAAGCCATCTAGCTAATAACTATGGACCCGAAGGTCTGAGGTAAACTACTCACACTTCATCGGAGAGGCTATGATGATGTAGAAGCCCTCCGTGATGACGGCCCTCTCCGGCGGAGCTCCAGAACAGGCCCCAAGATGGGATCTCGTGGATACAGAAAGTTGCGGCGGTGGAATTAGGTTTTTGGCTCCGTATCTGATCGTTTGGGGGTACGTAGGTATATATAGGAGGAAGGAGTACGTCGGTGGAGCAATAGGGGGCCCATGAGGCAGGGGGCGCGGCCCCCACCCTCATGACCGCCTCTTTTGTTCCTTGGCGTAGGGTCCAAGTCTCCTGGATCACGTTCGGTGAGAAAATCACGTTCCCGAAGGTTTCATTCCGTTTGGACTCCGTTTGATATTCCGTTTCTTCGAAACACTGAAATAGGCAAAAGCCAACAATTATGGGCTGGGCCTCCGGTTAATAGGTTAGTCCCAAAAATAATATAAAAGTGGAAAATAAAGCCCAATATAGTCCAAAACAGTAGATAATATAGCATGGAGCAATCAAAAATTATAGATACGTTGGAGACGTATCACACCCTCGCGGCCGCATCTCCCAAGCCCAGCGCCATCTCCCGCGAGCCCACTCGGAGGTGTCGGTGCCATGAAGGGCGCCACCCCGCTGGAAAGGAAAGTTTGGATAAGATAGAAGAAAGGTTTGCGGGTTGATTTCTTACAAACATAGGGTTCTTTTTATAAAAACAAAACGTTTTCTCGGATCTACTTAAATAGGGATCGTAGGTTGAATTCTCGAAAACAGGAGGACTTTTCTGCAAAATTTCTAATGACGTACGACCAGAAGCATTAGCCTCTTTATTAGTAGGGAAAGATACCTTTTTCTCATTGTGCTCCGAAAGCTCCCTCCATCTCAACCCGCGCCTTACTATCCAAAAATTACAACTCACGCGAGAACTCCCACCTCCAGCGAAGTCCCGACACGCAAAATGCCCATGATACCCCTGAACCGAAAGAACTGCCTAGCTCAAATCGGTAGGGGTACTTTCGTAAATTACCCCACATTTGGGACAAGCGCGTCCCTAAGCCATGTTTCCCCACTCCCATCCCATCCGCCCACCAACTCATACACCAAGGCCGCGAAAATCCGCGAAGCCCCACACCCTCCTCCGCCCGCCACCTAGCTGGAGCCTCTTCCCCGACAACGTCATCCACTACAACAACTCGACGTCCCTCATCCACCGTACCGAATGAGGATCTGTTGTCGATTTCGTCATCCTGCCGGTTCAGCCACCCCGTCCTCCACCTCCAAGGAGCTGCCCTGATGTTCCCCTCGTCTTTCGCGCCACCTCCGTTCCCACACCGCCGTCTACACCTGCACCACCGGAAGAGCAGCATCATCACCATTTCCTCGGATGAAGATGAGGCCTAATCGGTGCCACCAAAGAGGTTGTACACGAATCGCCGCATTTTCTTCTTGATTCAATCTCATGGTGCTGCCGACGCTCGGTCCCGAGCTGACATGGCGCGGCTCCATCCACGGCGGCATCGCCGGCCACTTCCTCCACGGTGTCGCTCCCTCGGATGTGACGTCCACATCAGTAGGAGTTGCTGCTGCTTTAGCTCTCGCTCGTATTGTTGCTCTGCTCTTGCTCTGGGTCCCCTGCCTGGTCTGCTCTTGCTCTTGCTCTTGCTCGCGCTGTTGCTCTCGCTCTTGCTCTTGCTTGCGATGCTACTTCGATTTGGTTACACTTCAGTCGACTGAATAAACTTTTGGGTCAGTCGATTTTCTAGGGGTGGGGGGGGGCTCGCCAGAGTTAAGGAAGAACCAGCCGCAGTGGGGAGGGGGTTCACCGGAGAGGTACCCCACTATCTATCTTAGGGTTCAGGGTGGGTGCGGTGGTGGTCAGCGGTGGTGGGGAGTAGCGTGGGGAACACCGAAGAAAAAGCTCAACACGGGGGGGGGGGGGCTAGAGGGATGGCCGGGGCGGCGGCGGACCAGCGGTGGGGAGTGGTTTCAGGGCAAGCGGGGCGGCGGGGGCCGCGGTTTGGCCGGTGGTGGCTGGCAGCTCAGGGGAGTGGAGGTTGAAGATGAACTGCATGCCCTTGATTTTGTATCCAACGGCTGGAAAATCAGCTGACCAGAGATGAAAAAGTCAGTCGACTGACATGTAGCCTCACCCTGATGCTGCTACACGACCAGCTGCCCCGACTCTCGCACGCGCTGCTGCTACTGCTTTTCTGCTACTAGTGCGTTCAGTTTCGATAGTAAAATTCAGTTTCGACAAAAAAATTTAGTTTCGACAGTTAAGTTCAGTTTCGACAGTTAAATTCAGTTTCGATAGTTAAGTTCAAAGATGATTGGCTGATGTATTTTACATCTAGCACTTTGTGGTTATGTATTTTATGTCATCTATTGGAGATGCTATTAGAATTTCTCTCAGGTTAACGTTGTCTCTGTTGTCCTGCTTCAGCCCCGGCATCGTACAACTCATTGGAGCTGCTCCAATGATGAAACCCTCCATCACAGCGGAGCAGTACCCCGGGCTCCATCTCCAGACGCCTAAGATCTTCTTCCCCTCCTCTGATAGCCAAGTCAGCCGGAGCATCCTCACTGACCAACCCAATCACGCTGAGATCGACATGGCATCCAAAGAGGTTGTACACTTGTTGTATCTCTTTTTTACTCTACATGTTATATATGTTGTCCATTGAGCACACGTAGTAATGTGAAATATGATTATTTTATCCTACTATATGACAAGCAGTGAGGTACCAGGCAACTTAGCTATCCATGATGGACTCTCTTGAACGCCATCATTATTTATCTCTGCGCGTTTGAACTGTGCATTTGTCGATGGGCCTGGGAGTTGAGCTAGTAGGGCAATGGCCTGGGTCCAAAGTAGTATAAGTAGCAGAAAAACATTTTTTAGTGTAGGCTTTTCCTTGCTCAAGCCTGCCTACTAGAATCGCCAGTAGTTGAAAGGAAAAGTGAAAGAAAAACATAGGAATTGGAAAGTTTCATATGGTACTACTATTCATGCATTTGGTTCAAAGGAATGGAGCAAAGGAAAACTGTAGGATTTGTTCCTTTAGTGTCTCCTTGAAAGAAAAACCGTAGGAATTTTAATTTCCACTTTTCCTCCTTTTCAAATTCCTATTCATGAAGCACAATACTAAGAGATAGTAGCATAATAGCATTATAACCGTACATTTTCTTGTGGTTTGACTTAATCTCACCATGCTTCTTTGCATCCTGTGATCTTCTAGTTCTTGTAAACCAAACACCCAGATTGGCAGAAATCATGTGTTTTTAAATTCTCTGTTTTGCACGTGCATTCCTATCCTATTCTTATCTATTTCCTATCCCTGCATTGTTAGAATCCTCAAATTCAAACAAGTCCTTACACAATTACTTCTGTTACAGATATGTGTCAAAGAAAACCTTGTGTGGTTTGTCCTACTCCAACTGCGTTGTGTGATAACCCACAAGTATAGGGGATCAATTGTAGCCTCTTTCGATAAGTAATAGTGTCGAACCCAACGAGGAGCTAAAGGTAGAACAAATATTCCCTCAAGTTCTATCGACCACCGATACAACTCTACGCACACTTGATGTTCGCTTTACCGGAAACAAGTATGAAACTAGAAGTACTTGGTAAGTGTTTTTGGGTAAGCTTGCAAGAAAGTAAAGAGCACGAAAATAAATACTAGGGACTGCTAAGATAAAGACACAACTAAATTAGTTCTAGTAAAGAGCTTTTGTCAACAAGAAGGTTATTTGTCCCTAGGCAATCGATAACCAGACCGGTAATCATTATTGCAATTTTATTTGAGGGAGAGGCATAAGCTAACATACTTTCTCTACTTGGATCATATGCACTTATGATTGGAACTCTAGCAAGCATCCGCACCTACTAAAGATTCATTAAGGTAAAACCCAACCATAGCATTAAAGTATCAAGTCCCCTTTATCCCATACGCAAACAACCTACTTACTCAGGTCTGTGCTTCTGTCACTCACCAACCCACTATAAGCGAATCATGAACGTATTGCAACACCCTACAGCGGGAATCCCTCACGCTTTCGCGACATGGAGAGCACCATAGGACAGCACCAATAATAAAACATACAACTCAAACCAATCACGATCATCAAATAGCCATTAGGACAAAACAGATCTACTCAAACCTCATAGGATAGCCATACATCATTGGGAAATAATATATAGCGTTGAGCACCATGTTTAAGTAGAGATTACAGCGGGTAAGAGAGAGGTTACACCGCTGCATAGAGGGGGGAGAGTTGGTGATGATGGCGGTGAAGTAGTTGGTGAAGATGGCGGTGATGGTGATGGCCCCGGCAGCGCTCCGGCACCACCGGAAGCAAGGGGGAGAGGGCCCCCCTTCTTCTTCTTCTTCCTTGACCTCCTCCCTAGGTGGGAGAAGGGTTTCCCCTATGGTCCTTGGCTCCCATGGCGTGGGAGGGGCGAGAGCCCCTCTGAGATTGGATCTATCTCTCTGTCTCTCTCTGGTTCTGCGTTCTTTTTCTGGCCCTTCACCGTTTCTTAAATATCCGGAGATCCGTAACTCAGATTGGGGTGAATCTTTCGCTCATATCTTTCTCATAAAATTAGCTTTCTTGCGGCAAAAGAAGAGCGTCAACCGCCTTACGGGGTGGTCACGAGGGTCAGGGGCGCGCCTGACACCCTGGGGCGCGCCCCCCTACCTCGTGCCCCCCTCGGACACCGTCTTGCGTTGATTTTACTTCCCAAAAATCATAAATATACCAAAATAATTCTCCGTCTGTTTTTATCCCATTTGGACTCCGTTTGATATTGGGTTTCTGCGGAACAAAAAACATGCAACAAACAGGAACTGGCATTGGGCACTAGATCAATATGTTAGTCTCAAAAATAGTATAAAAAGTTGCCAAAAATATATGGAAGTTGTAGAATATTGGCATGGAACAATCAAAAATTATAGATACGATGGAGACGTATCAGCATCCCCAAGCTTAATTCCTGCTCGTCCTCGAGTAGGTAAATGATAAAAAAATAATTTTTGATGTGGAATGCTACCTAGCATAATCTTGATCATATGTCTAATCATGGCATGAATATTAAGACACGAGTGATTCAAAGCAATAATCTATCCTTTGACATAAAAACAATAATACTTCAAGCATACCAACCAAGAAATTATGTCTTATTGAAATAACATAGCCAAAGAAAGCTCATCCCTACAAAATCATATAGTCTGGCTATGCTCCATCTTCACCACACAAAGCATTCACATCATGCACAACCCCGATGACAAGCCAAGCAATTGTTTCATACTTTTGACGTTCTCAAACCTTTTCAACTTTCACGCAATACATGAGCGTGAGCCATGGACATAGCACTATAGGTGGAATAGAATATGATGATGGGGGTTATGTGGAGAAGACAAAAAAGGAGAAAGTCTCATATCAACTAGGCATATCAACGGGCTATGGAGATGCCCATTAATAGATATCAATGTGAGGAGTAGGGATTGCCATGCAACGGATGCACTAGAGCTATAAATGTATGAAAGCTCAATAAAAGAAACTAGTGGGTGTGCATCCAACTTGCTTGCTCACGAAGACCTAGGGCACTTGAGGAGGCCCATTGTTGGAATATACAAGCCAAGTTCTATAATGAAAAATTCCCACTAGTATAAGAAAATGATAACTCAAGAGACTCTCTATATGAAGAACATGGTGCTACTTTGAAGCACAAGTGTGGTAAAAGAAAGGATAGTAGAATTGCCCCTTTTTTTGGGCCTTCTTTTTTTCTTTTTGGCCTTTTTTTTGGGACAATGCTCTATTGAATGATGAACATCACACTTCTGTTTATTTATAACTCAATACTACAACTCGATATCTAGAACAAAGATATGACTCTATATGAATGCCTCCGGCGGTGTATC
The DNA here is from genome assembly GCF_018294505.1 of Triticum aestivum. NCBI lineage: Eukaryota > Viridiplantae > Streptophyta > Magnoliopsida > Poales > Poaceae > Triticum > Triticum aestivum. Next base: position 137,113,738 of record NC_057807.1, read on the forward strand.
GGGATGTGCAACGATCTAGCGTAGCAATGACATCAAAAAACGGACAAGCCATGAAAACATCATGCTAGCTATCTTACGATCATGCAAAGCAATATGACAATAAATGCTCATGTCATGTATATGATGATGATGGAAGTTGCATGGCAATATATCTTGGAATGGCTATGGAAATGCCATGATAGGTAGGTATGGTGGCTGTTTTGAGGAAGATATAAGTAGGTTTATGTGTGATAGAGCGTATCGTATCACGGGGTTTGGATGTACCGGTGAAGTTTGCATCAACTCTCGAGGTGAGAAAGGGCAATGCACGGTACCGAAGAGGCTAGCAATGATGGAAGGGTGAGAGTGCGTATAATCCATGGACTCAACATTAGTCATAAAGAACTCACATACTTATTGCAAAAATCTATTAGTCATCAAAACAAAGTACTACACGCTTGCTCCTAGGGGGATAGATTGGTAGGAAAAGACCATCGCTCGTCCCCGACCGCCACTCATAAGGAAGACAATCAATAAACACCTCATGCTCTGACTTCGTTACATAACGGTTCACCGTACGTGCATGCTACGGGACTTGCAAACCTCAACACAAGTATTTCTCAATTTCACAATTACTTGACTAGCATGACTCTAATATCACCATCTTTATATCGCAAAACTATTGCAAGGAATCAAACATATCATATTTAGTGATCTACAAGTTTTATGTAGGATTTTATGACTAACCATGTGAATGACCAGTTCCTGTCATCTCTCTAAACAGATATAAGTGAAGCAAGAGAGTTCAATTCTTTCTACAAAAGGTATGCCCACGCTATAACAAATATAAGTGAAGCAAAAGAGCATTCTACAAATGGCGGTTGTCTAAGTAAAGAGAAATAGGCAATCCAAACTTCAAATGATATAAGTGAAGCACATGAAGCATTCTATAAAGCCATACTCAAAAGATATAAGTGAAGTGCAAAGAGCATTCTATAAATCAACCAAGGACTATCTCATACCAGCATGGTGCATAAAAGAAAAATAAAAACCTAAATGCAAAAGACGCTCCAAGATTGCACATATCGCATGAACGAAACGAATCCTGAAAACATACCGATATTTGTTGAAGAAAGAGGGGATGCCTCCCCAGCATCCCCAAGCTTAGACGCTTGAGTCTCCTTGAATATTTACTTGGGGTGCCTCGGGCATCTCCAAGCTTGAGCTCTTGCCTCTCTTCCTTCTTCTCACATTGAGACCTTCTCGATCATCGAACACTTCATCCACACAAAACTTCAACAGAAAACTCGGTAAGATCCGTTAGTATAATAAAGCAAATCACTACCCTAAGTACTGTTGCAAACCAATTCATATTTTGTTTTTGCATTGTGTCTCCTGTAATATAACTTTTTCATGTCTTAATCCACTGATATAAATTGATAGTTTCATCAAAACAAGCAAACTATGCATCAAAAACAGAATCTGTCTAAAACAGAACAGTCTGTAGCAATCCGAACATTCACCATACTTCTGGTACTTGAAACATTCTTCCAAAATTAGGAAAAATAAACAATTTGTACAGAAAGACAGTGCAAAAAGAATAATAACCATTTGACGTTCCAGTAAAAAATTAAAATTCATGCACTACAGCCAAAGTTTCTGTCCTGCACCGCACAAACCAACAAGTATTGTAACCATCCTAAAGGCAAACCTTGGCACATTATTTTTAGAATACAATGGAATTGTACAAGGGGATAATTATTTTTTTTGAAAAGTTTCTGTAATCAAGATTCACAAAGTTCCCATGGGCATGAACAAAGTTCAAGGACGTCCCCCATTTTCACAATGCTCGTCTCTCTCACTTTCACTTTTCTTTTTGAAAAAGTTTTGGGTTCCCCTCTTTATTTTTGTTGTTTTTAAACTATATGAAAGCACTCAACAGAAATAAATGACTCTCTAAAACTTCCGGGTTGTCTCCCTGGCAGCGCTTTCTTTAAAGCCATTAAGCTAGGCATCTAGTGCTCAAGTAGTGAATCCACCCGGATCCCAAGGTATATCAAAGCCAATTTTAATTAGCAATGATTTGTAATTTAGTAGTGAGCACAAAGTAACATATATCAAGCAATGACTAAGTCTAACTCTCTTCCTATGCATCGGCATGTCATAAAAGAACAATTCATGCACACATAGTAAAGGCCAATGCATAGGATAAACAGTTTCTTGCAATTTTATAGTGTTGGAAACATAGAGAGGTGGAGATATAGTTCCTCTCTCATAATAATTGCAAGAAGGAGCAGCAAGCACATGCATATTATATCTATCAAAATCATCATGTGCAACGGTAAAAGGCAACCCATCAATGTAATCCTTAATAAGTGCAAACTTCTCCAATATAGTGTAGTTTGGAGAATTCAAAAAGATAATAGGACTATCATGCGTGGGTGCAATAGAAACAATTTCATGTTTAACATAGGGAACTATAGCAAGTTCATCTCCATAAGCATAATTCATATTGGCATCTTGGCCACAAGCATAGCAAGCATCATCGAAAAGGGATATTTCAAGAGAATCAACGGGATCATAATAGTCATCATAGCAATCATCCTTCGGTAAGCACGAAGGGAAATTAAATAATGTATGAGTTGAAGAGTTACTCTCATTAGAAGGTGGGCACGGGTAGCTAATCCGCTCTTCCTCCTTTTGTTCTTCGCTCTCTTCATCATCTTTTTCATCTAATGAGCTCACAGTTTCATCAATTTCTTCTTCCATAGACTCCTGCAAAATATTAGTCTCTTCTTGGACAACGGAGACTTTCTTAATAAATGCATTAATATAGTAATTGTATTCATAATTTTCATAGCAATATCTAAGTATAGCAAGATTTTCAGGCCTATAGACACCATCATCATCAAAAGCTTCATACTTTTCAAACAAAGATTCAATTTCATAAGCAGCCTTAAAAGCAACAAATTCTTCTATTTGTTCAACATCATATTAATCATATGTACCATTAGCATAAGAAGCTAAGGTTTCATTATCATTAAATTTGCATGAAAAGGGAAGGTGTGGAGCCTTCATCCTAGAGCAACAAGTAATATCATATCTCAAGCATAGACTCCAGGAATACCAACGTAACATAATAAATTGATCCCATAATAGTTTCCCTTTTTGTGTCAAACGATAATCCCTAAAGTATTCACGTTGATCCAACGTGTCTCCCATTATAAAGTTGAATGGGGTTTTCTCAGGATTATCAAAGTAGTACATAATATCTTTCACATAATGAGAATCGAGGGTTTTAGGAGTTACCCCATCTCCATGAGTAGCAAGTACACCTAATTTTTTTGGTATTTTGTGTTCCATATCCATAACTAAGGATATAAAACAACTAAGAACAGCAAATAAAAATTACTTAATGATAAAGCAAACAAGCACACACGAGAATATTCACCCCACGCTATTGCTCCCCGGCAACGGCGCCAGAAAAAGGTCTTGATAACCCACAAGTATAGGGGATCAATTGTAGCCTCTTTCGATAATAAGAGTGTCGAACCAACGAGGAGCTAAAGGTAGAACAAATATTCCCTTAAGTTCTATCGACCACCGATACAACTCTACGCACACTTGACGTTCGCTTTACCGGAAACAAGTATGAAACTAGAAGTACTTGGTAGGTGTTTTTGGGTAAGCGCAAGAAAGTAAAGAGCACGAAAATAAATACTAGGGGCTGCTAAGATAAAGACACAACTAAATTAGTGTTAGTAAAGAGCTTTTGTCAACAAGAAGGTTATTTGTCCCTAGGAAATCGATAACTAGACCGGTAATCATTATTGCAATTTTATTTGAGGGAGAGGCATAAGCTAACATACTTTCTCTACTTGGATCATATGCACTTATGATTGGAACTCTAGCAAGCATCCGCAACTACTAAAGATTCATTAAGGTAAAACCCAACCATAGCATTAAAGTATCAAGTCCCCTTTATCCCATACGCAAACAACCTACTTACTCAGGTCTGTGCTTCTGTCACTCACCAACCCAGTATAAGCGAATCATGAACGTATTGCAACACCCTACAGCGGGAATCCCTCACGCTTGCGCGACATGGAGAGCACCATAGGACAGCACCAATAATAAAACATACAACTCAAACCAATCACGATCATCAAATAGCCATTAGGACAAAACAGATCTACTCAAACATCATAGGATAGCCATACATCATTGGGAAATAATATATAGCGTTGAGCACCATGTTTAAGTAGAGATTACAGCGGGTAAGAGAGAGGTTACACCGCTGCATAGAGGGGGGAAGAGTTGGTGATGATGGCGGTGAAGAAGTTGGTGAAGATGGCGGTGATGGTGATGGCCCCGGCAGCGCTCCGGCGCCACCGGAAGCAAGGGGGAGAGGGCCCCCCTTATTCTTCTTCTTCCTTGACCTCCTCCCTAGGTGGGAGAAGGGTTTCCCCTCTGGTCTTTGGCTCCCATGGCGTGGGAGGGGCGAGAGCCTCTCTGAGATTGGATCTATCTCTCTGTCTCTCTCTAGTTCTGCGTTCTGTTTTCTGGCCCTTCACCATTTCTTAAATATCCGGAGATCCGTAACTCCGATTGGGGTGAATCTTTCGCTCAGATCTCTTTCTCATAAAATTAGCTTTCTTGCAGCAAAAGAAGAGCGTCAACCGCCTTACGGGGTGGTCACGAGGGTCAGGGGCGCGCCTGACACCCTGGGGTGCACCCCCTACCTCGTGCCCCCCTCGGACACCATCTCGCGTTGATTTTACTTCCCAAAAATCATAAATATTCCAAAATAATTCTCCGTCCATTTTTATCCCGTTTGGACTCCGTTTGATATTGGGTTTCTACGAAACAAAAAAATGCAACAAACAGGAACTTGAAGTGAGCACTGGATCAATATGTTAGTCTCAAAAATAGTATAAAAAGTTGCCAAAAATATATGGAAGTTGTAGAATATTGGCATCGAGCAATCAAAAATTATAGATACGATGGAGACGTATCATTGTGTTCCACCCCGGCTCAGCTGCTCCAACAATGGAAGGGTTCACCACAGCAGGGATCCGCTCTCCAGACTGTCTTTCGCCGCTTCAGATCTTCTTCTCCGCCGCCGGCAGCCACGACAACTGCATTACCATCATCAACTGAGTAGATGACCTTGAGGACTACACGGGTCCGCAAGAGAGGTCGCACTCTTCCGTGTCTGCTTACGTTATGCATCGCTTAATATGATGACATGCTACTTTATCATCGTGTTCACCTATTAGACTCCGAATCAGGTCCAAACTAATGCTGAAACTTGAGTTTTTAAATGGTTGTGGGGTACATACTGGGGAAGCAATCAGCACTATCTGGTTAATCTCGGGTGTCTACTATGAGTTTCATGTTGGGTGCAAACAAACATTAAAGGAGCCATTATATGTATTTTTTAACTAAAGCTATTATCTGCCTGCTATCATTGGTTTTGGGTCTATCCATAGTTTGCTACCATCACTCTAGATTTGTGCATGCACTCCTTACATAATCTCACTATGTTTTATTCCTATGCATGTTAGTTATTGTACACAATGGAACTGAACATGTAGACCAAAAGAGACGAGCCTTGCGTGGCAATAAAATTTCATGCAGATGTCGCTCCATGGTGGGCGCGAAGGCAGCCCCTCCACCCATTTCGGATTGTAATCAAGAGGAAGATAACTGTTCTGAGAGGGATTCAGAAGGAGAAGACCGCTCCTATTTACACCCTGAGGTCTTCGCTCTAACTTGGCATGCTGATGTTGGTAATATCATGTATATGCTGCCTTGGATTGCTTACTTTATACATCAAATATGTCATCTACTTAGTTTAGACATGCTTTCTGTGAATGCCATCTGTTTAGTTTCTTTATCGTATGTGTGAATCATGCAATGCCATCTTGTTTAGCGAGGCATCATATATGTGAATTTTGCAATGCCACCCTGGTTAGCCAATCATCTTATATGTGAATTATATCATGCCATAATTTTTTTATTACGTGTTAAATTTGTCAACAATTTTAATACATTCAATTACTCTTCCTATGCATCAGCCATTTGGCTCGGTCATGGAAAAATCTGGAGTGGAAACAAGGTCTTCAGAGCAGACAATGCTATCTGACGAAGCGCATTTCTTGCTGGTTTCGGATAGCTCCTCGGAGGAGGATTCAGAGACATATGACCAGTCCTATTCCCCCCCCCCTCGAGGTGCATGCTCTAACTTGGCAGGGTTATGTTGCTCATATCGTGCGTATGGTATCTTGCATTGCTATGTCATTTGCTTAGTTTAGACATGCTTTGTGTGAATGCCACCTGTTTAGTGTCTAATTACCATATATGTGAATTATGCAATGCCATCTTGTTGCAAGACATTATATATGTGGATTATGCAATGCTATCTTGTTGCAAGGCATTATATATGTGAATTATGCAATGCCATGCTGTTTAGCCAAGAGACAATGCTACCTGCTGAAGCAGATATATTGCTGGATACAAATAGCTCTTCAAAGGAGGATTCAGAGGCAGATGACCAGTCTTATTATCCCCCTGAGGTGTATGCTCAAACTTAGCAGGGTTATATTACTCATATCATGCATATGTTGTATTGCAATGCTTAGTTTTTACATCATATACACAACATTGAATGCCATCTCCTTAGTTGACACATCATATATGTGATTGCCCTCTGCTCACTTGCTTAGTATATAAATCATATATTTGAATTATATCATGCCATGATGTTTACATAGACAACATGTATCTAAATTATGGCAATCCAACCCATTTTCTAAAGACATAATATAGTTATATCATCTAATCATGTTTACATAGTCATCATATTTTGAATTATGTCATTCTATCCATGAATTATATCATGTCATCATGTTTCCATCAACGGCATGTTTGTGATTTATGGCATGCCAGCCACTTTAATAGACACATCGTATAGTTATATCATGTCATCATTTTTACATAGTCATCATATTTTGAAGTATGTCATTCTATCCTGTTTAGTTAGCCATCATGCATATGAAATTGTGCCATGCTATCCTGTTTAATTAGCCATCATATATGTGAAATTATGTCCTACTATTCTGTTTGGTTAGACAACATAAATGTGAATTATTTCATGCCCTGTTTTCTTCCCTACTATCCGTTGCATCTTTCTATCTACAATGTCTGTACATTCAATTACTTTTCTTGTTTATCAGCCATTTCAATTGGAAGGGTTGATGGCAGTATCTATGGGAGTAAAAACATGGTCTTCAGAAAAGATCGCAACCTGTCGATGTAGATAGATCCACGGTTGTACTTGCCCAAGAACCAGCCCGACCACACATAACCCAGACTCACGCAGATTGTGCCCCTACCCAGTTGGACAGAGAACCAGCTACACCCCTTCTAACCCCAACCCCAGCAGATAGTAATCCAGTTCCAGTTGACACAACACCGTCTCCACCATAGAGCACCCCAACACGAGCAGTTAGTAAGGCAACTGTAGTGCCCAAAGCACGAGGACCACCACTCCGAACCCCAAGTCAACGCTTAAAGCAGAAGAAGAATTGTTCTCAGGTCAGGTTCCGTAGCTATGGTTCATACTACTTTTCTCTTGCATCACTATATTTACTCATACCAACTAATTTCAACTTTGAAGGATGCAATTGAAACTCCAATGGCGCAACAAGTATGTTTTAAACCTGTTTCTTTAACGTGTTTGCTGTTGTAACTTGCTCTATGTTGATTTCAGTTTCAATTGAATAAACAGTTATGTTCTCATGCCATGCACATTACAAGTGTTGTTATTGCTGTGTAGTTTCCCACATTTATATTCTGTCTATGCCGCTTTGTCTTAAATAGATATGATTCGAACTGTCTCTATCTTGATTTGGCAACATAAACTAGAATGATATAGACCATACACTGACCATACTACATAGATATATGTTTGTTTCATGTTGTTATCCTATCCACCTTACTACTGAACTGGTTTACCAAGATGAGTTTCATATACAACATAGTAAACCCGTGATGTGTTTGTTTGTGTCTCTTTTAGAACGTGAATAAAATATTGGAGAAGAGTACCCCATTATGCAATGGTAAAGGAAGTAATGCAGATAAGGTTCAAGATAGTGAGACATCCCTGTTGGCTCCAAGAAAGCTGATAAAAACTATATTGAAGACACTGAGACAACCCCAAAGTCCTGTCTTGATGTAGTGTTCGAGTTACTGGCTACTACTGATGGCACCAGCTCTTTGAACTTGCTGCTTGAATCAGTTCGGTTTCTTGAGTCTCAACTTCAAGTTGAAAGGCATCGATCTGATGTTATGCGACAGGAAACTGAAGGACTGAGGAAGTCCCTACAGAATTCAGATGCATACTTTCTGGTGCAACAACAAGTGCTGGAGGATTTAAGCGACAAACAAGAGAAAGTTAATAAGCTTGCTAAGCATCTTGCCAGCATTATGGGTACCCAGGATATTGTTTCTTGAGCTCTTCTAAAGTGGTTTCAGTTCTGGACTTGTTTTGTTGCGGCGTTTATTTGCACTGGTCGCCAACTTTGACAACCAGTGTGTATGATATGCTGCTTTGTTCCCTATATTTGCACTGGTGACAAACTTTGATGCCTAGTGGATGTAATATTTGTAATAGTCGTGATAGCCTAGCGTAAGTTGCTTGCTTATTTATTTCCTTGTTCTTGTTTATTTGTTTTCTTGTAGTCAGTGCAGTTCTTTTTTCGCGGTTTGCCAGTGGCCGCAATAACCTATTTTTTTAAACTAGGCCACAATAACCATGGGCTACATATTTACTGTAGTTACCATGGGCCTCCTACAGGCCGTAGAAATAATGGTCCTTCTAAGGGCCATAGAAACAATGGGCCTTCTACGGGCCGTAGCATCAATGGGCCTTCTACGGGCCGTATGATCGATCGGCCAAACATGGGCCAATAACATACCGCATTATGGGCCGTAAACAGGCTAGATTTGGAATCGTCCGTTCATGGGCCGGCAATAACGGGATGTCATTAATCGGCCATATTTGATGACTCTATGAAAATGGCCCAACGGATTAACAGGCCGCAAACGGGCCGATTGTAACCACGGGCTGAATTTGGCCCACAAGCAGAAAAGGCCAGTAATGGGCCATAAGTAATCGAATGCTGGAAATGAGCCCAAGAATAAATGGGCCCTGAGAAGGCCGAAGGATAACACGGGTTGGAAACGGCCCAATGGAATAATGGGCCATTAATGGATATAAAGTGGTACACTGTTCATTGCGGGCTAGATTCACCACGGGCCGTTAATGGGCCAAGAGTTACAAATGGCCTCATATGGGCCGAAAGACATCATGGTCCATACATGGGCTGGAAGTTACAACGGGCTGGAATCATATTGGATGGCCCAGATGAAGCTACTAGGCTTACTTCCGATAGGCCGTAATGGGCCGTGAGTTAGCGGGCCATAAATGGGCTATATACGAACAGGCCATTAACAGGCTTTCCGTGGGCCGGTCCGTTACCTTTGGACCAAGTCAAACGGGCCGTCCTTTTCACCAGAATGGGCCTCTGTTGGGTCGTGCCATGTGTCGACGTATCATAGGCGCCTCCTGTCCAATGAATGGATGGCATCTGTCCCAACGGTGAGCCAACACGTGTTTCCTCTGGCCAATGAGAATTTTACACGTGGAAAATCTTCATTGATCCGGGCTGTCAGCGGGTTATCGGATCCAAATCCAGACCCGGTAGCTTAATGGCGACCTGTTACGATGGATGCCATGAGTCGGTCACCCTTGACCAAAGCACTTCCATGACGTGCCATTTATCGTCATGGAAAGTGGACACTTCCGTCATGATAATTTTGGTAATGCCATGGAACACTTCTACGACAGCACAGGTATGACTATCTTGATTCTGTCATAAAAACATCATGGATGTACATGCATGACAGAAAACGTGACCTACTGTGACAAACACATATCATCACGCATGACCTACTGTGACAAACATGTATCATCACGGAAGTGTTTTTTTGTAGTGTCACCAGAGCTACCGCGATCGCCGGGTCTACCCCAACGACGTTCGGCAAGACGATGTTGGCTTTCACCAGGGCTGCCATCACGACCCGTAGGCATGCCCCGGCCACGTGCGCACCGCACTGTCCTCCATATGGGATGTAAGACTGCACCTCATGCGGTGGCCACCACTACCGCAGTTCTCCTTGCATCGTTGTGGTTCCTGCTCCACCGCCTGCAGCATCGACCGAACTCTGCGCTAAGCCAGTAGCATCACCCACTGGCGATCCCTGTCCACTTTCAGGACGACCCTGGCTAACCTGGCAGCTTGCTTGTACCGCGTTTCTAGCTTCCTCTGGCCACCGTCGGGAGAGGCGGCGGCATGGCCGTCAACTGCCAAGCTGATCATCACGCCGCCAGCCTCGATTTCGCCATCGCCTGACTCCATCGTGTCGTCGACGCCGTTGGGGGTATGTTGATATGTGTGGGTAATTAGCTAACAAGGGGATCAATAGTTAGTCGACATCAGCAGCTATTGTTGTGGTTATTTATAGCTAGAAGCTGGCTAGGGGATTGAGGGTTTTACAATTTACCCCTGCGGCTACGTGGCAAGTCTTCGCTGGAGCGCGGGATGACTAAGTGGAGCACACAATTCCAAGCACACAACCGTATGTTGTGTCACGTGCTATCACACACGTGTTAACATAAGGACACATATGGGTAACTTACAAATCATCACACACGAGTACTCGCACCATGCATCATGTGCGATGCTCCTAGCTAGCGCAAACAACTCGTTCGCATTTTCAAAGTTTCTTCTACACACATAATCACACAAGAAACAACTGTAGCAACTGTGTGCAACGGTTAGGACACCATGAATATCATATCTTCACTCGCTATCGTCTCTTTCCTCTAGCAGGCCCTAAATATATGGCCTTCTTCTCCCCTCTGTCCTCGGCTCCACAAAATACTCCACATCACACATGTCCTCATAAATTTGAACACCCTCTCCATTGCGGAAGGCACGGGGGAGATGCAGCTCATATGCGCGCCAGAGCCCACGGCGGCGGCGGTATGCGCTAGTGAGGGTGAGGCAGCCTTGGCGGCAAGCGTGGAAGAGTTGGCGGCTACAACAGATCTATTAGGGGCACGCGCGATTTTGAACACGGAACGAGCATATGAGGCCATGGCCTGGGCGGCACGTGATGAGGAGCCCGATGTTGCCTTGGAGTTGGCGGCACGCTTGAATTTACCCTGATCCTGGAGCTACTGTGATGGAGCATGGGTAGACGAATGGTCGGGCCTATGAAGTGTTCAAGGTCGTCACCGACCCGAATATCGACCCTTCCTTCCGAGAGACGATTTTGCATCACCGCAGAGAATATTTCAACATCATCGCACCAACAGGCCAGCCCCGCGACAATGCTGACGAGTACCTGTTTATATTTTGCTATTTTCTGAACCTTGCTGATATGTAATGCCGCTATTATGTTGTTTGGTTGATTATGTATGAGTACGAACAATAATTTGTGCAATCATTTTCTTAATCAGGTGCTTATTAGCATGAATCGTATGTGTTATTGTTGGTCCTGTTACTACACAACTCTCATTATTGACCTGTTTGCCGGGTATCACACATATTATTACGTCGAATCATTTGTGTTATATTTTATCATTGAAAATAGTTCACCTAAATGACCTGTTTTCCTGGTATCGCACACATATAGCCAATTGTAAGTGTTTGTGTCATTCTTTATCATCGCAAACAGTTCATTAGAGTTGCCTGTTTACCGCGTATCACACACATGTTGTTAGGTTGAACCTCATGACACACAAGTATAGGGGATCTATCGTAGTCCTATCGATAAGTAAGAATGTCGAACCCAAGGAGGATCAGAAGGAAATGACAAGCGGTTTTCAGCAAGGTATTTTCTGCAAGCACTGAAATTATCAGTAACATATAGTTTTGTGATAAGATAATCCGTAACGGGTAACAAGTAACAAGTGTAACAAATGTGCAGCAAGGGGGGCCCAATCCTTTTTATAGCAAAGTACAAGCCTGGACAAACTCTTATATAAAACAAAGTGCTCCCGAGGACACATGGGAATTTCCGTCAAGTTAGTTTTCATCATGCTCATATGACTCGCGTTTGTTACTTTGATAATTTGATATGTGGGTGGACCGGTGCTTGGGTCCTGTCCTTACTTGGACAAGCCTCCCACTTATGATTAACCCCTCTCGTAAGTATCCGCAACTACGAAAGAAGAATTAAGATAAATCTAACCATAGTATGAAACATGTCGATCCAACTTAGCCCCTTACGAAGCAACGCATAAACTAGGGTTTAAGCTTCTGTCACTCTAGCAACCCATCATCTACTTATTACTTCCCAATGCCTTCCCCTAGGCCCAAATCATGGTGAAGTTTCATGTAGTCGATGTTCACATAACACCACTAGAGGAAAGACAACATACATCTCATCAAAATATCAAAGGAATATCAAATTCACATGATTACTTATAACAAGACTTCTCCCATGTCCTCAGGAACAAAAGTAACTATTCACAAAGCATGTTCATGTTCAAAATCAGAGGGGTATTGAATATCATTAAGGATCTGAACATATTGTCTTCCACCAAATAAACCAACTAGCATCAACTACAAGGAGTAATCAACACTACTAGCAACCCACAGGTACCAATCTAAGGTTCTGAGGCAAAGATTGAATACAAGAGATGAACTAGGGTTTGAGAGGAGAAGGTGCTAGTGAAGATGTTGATGGATATTGAACCTCCCTCGATGATAGGATCGTTGGTGATGACGATGGCTTCGATTTCCCCCTCCGGGAGGGAAGTTTCCCCGGCAGAATCGCTTTGCCGGAGCTCTAGATTGCTCCTGCCGAGGTTCCGCCTCGAGACGGCGGCGCTTCGTCCCGAAAGCTATCCTCTGAGTTTTTTAGGTCAAAACCCTCCATATAGGAGAAGATGGGCACCGGAGACCTTCTAGGGGGCCACAAGCCCTGGGGGCGCCCGCCAGGCTTGTGGCCACCTGGGGGGTCCCCTCTGGTATTTTCTTCGCCCAATAATTTTTATATATTCCAAAATAATTCTTCATAAATTTTCAGGACTTTTGGAGTTGTGCAGAATAGGTCTCTTATATTTGCTCCTTTTCCGTCTAGAATTCCAGCTACCGACATTCTCCCTCTTCATGTAAATCTTGTAAAATAAGAGAGAAAAGGCATAAGTATTGTACAATAATGTGAAATAATAGTGCATAATGCAATAGATGTTGATATAAAAACAAGATGCAAAATGGACGTATTAACTCCCCAAGCTTAGACCTCGCTTGTCCTCAAGCGAAAGCCGAGATCGATAATCATGTCCAGATGTTTAGAGAAAGAGGTGTCGATAAAATAAAATACGAACATGAGGGCATCATGATCATTTTTAGAACAGCAATATATTGTCATATAACTTCTTATCCTAAAGTGATAATCCGCTCACAAAGTAAAGTATGAATAAAAAAACTTTACTAAAAACCAACCAACTATGATCACAGTCATTGCAGCGATTCCAATTTATCATAACATTGGAAAGAATCAATATAAGATCTTGTCTAGCAAATCAACATACTCAATCATCTTTTAGTCTTTCATAATTGCTAACACTCACGCGATACTTATGAAATCAAAGTTTCAATCAGACACATAGAAAGATAGGGGTTTATAGTTTCGCCTCCCAACTATTTAGCTCAAGGGTAATGTGAATAATAATAACTCATGATCACCTACATCCAAGTGGGCCTATGTGTCTAGATCTTTCCCCAACACATGATGCTTGCCAAATGAAAAAGCCGAAATATAGGAAGTGGTGAAGATCACCACGACTCTTGCATAAAGGTAAATACTAAAAATTAAAAGATAGGCCCTTCGCAGAGGGAAGCAGAGGTTGTCATGCGCTTTTTGGTTGGATGCACGAAATCCTAATGCAACGGAATGTCACTTTATATTACCGCTTGTGATAGAAAACTTTATTATGCAGTCCATCGCTTTTATTTCTTCCCCATCTCAAGCTGGTATAAAGTTTATTTTCCTCACACTAATAGATCATACATATTTAAGGAGCAATTTTTATTGCTTGCACCGATGACAACTTACTTGAAGGATCTTACTCAATCCATAGGTAGGTATAGTGGACTCTCATGGCAAAACTGGGTTAAGGGTATTTGGATGCACAAGTAGTATCTCTACTTGGTGCGGGATTTTTGGCTAGTATGAGGTGGAAGCAAGCGTCACATGTTAGAGGATTCATGACAATATAACTTCTATTCGAAATAAGCAAACATAACTCATCATGTTGTCTTCCTTCACCAACATCGACTTCTTAGCATATAATATCTCAATGAGTGCTCACAATCATAAAAGATGTCCAATATAATATATTTATATGTGAACCTCTCTTTATTTATTACTTCTTTTTAATTGCAACAATGACCAACACTATGTTTGTCAACCACAACAAGTTTCAATCGTCATACTTCTTATATGTGAAGTCATCACTCTCCATAAGGTTATTATATACTCTTGTATTTCTTTTTTTCTTCTTGTTCTTCTTTTCCAAGATCAGAATGGGAAAGCAAAGCCCTTATTCATAACTACTCTTTATTATATAACTCTCACACTCGATTACATAGAGGGAACTCAAAGCAAAACCAAAAAACTAGATCATACTAAAACTCTTATTATACTAGATCAAGATATAACCAAAAGGATTTAACTAAGAAAAATGATAAAAGTAAAGATATGATGGTGATACGATACCGGGGCACCTCCCCCAAGCTTGGCACAAGCCAAGGGGAGTGCCAATACCCGTGTACTCAAGTCTCCTCTTCACAGATGGTAGTGATGAGGTTGATGATGTGGGAAGCTTGTCCTCCGTCTTCCAAGGCATAGGTTCACCATCGTAAAAAGATGACCGAGTCTCCAAGATCCTCAAATCTGCAGTGAAACTCATCCTCTTAAATCTGTATTCATACTCACAATTTTGGTTTTGTAGGACATAGATCTGGGCTTGGAGATGCTCGATTTTCTCATGAAGCTTGAAGATGGCCTCCCCGATGTCCTTGGTGTCCAGCTTGTGGTCATGGGTAAATTCCATGATCATGGAGTGATTGGCATTGAGTCCGCATTCCACCATCCCTTGGCACTTGAAGACTTGCTGCTCCATTGCTTCGAGCCTGGTCTCCACGCTTTCGGTCTTCCTTGGCCCTTGAACATCCCGAATGTGCGGCACCCCCCCCCCCCACGCATCTCAATGGTTTGAGGGTGTTGTAGCACCTCCGCAAGGTAGGAGTTGATGACCCTCTCGAAGGACTTGTACTTTGGAGCGCTTGGGGATGTCATGGCGATCTAGATCTGTCAGAAAAATAGCTCAAAACAAGAACACAGGCTATTATCATGGTACGGTGGCCAAACCTTCGGGAGATTATAAAATGAATTTTTCCCGACTATACACTGGTACGCGTTGGTGCTATACAAATGGTTTTTAACCTCTTTCCGCGGCGACATTTGGAACCGTCGCTAGTGAGTGACGTCAATAGGGGAGTCCTTCCCACACGACCCAGAAACCATCGGGGATATGCCGTCCTGGCACACACGCTCGGCAAAATGAGTTCGTGTGCAACCGGCGAGCGCTCAAATACGAAAATACGTACAGTAGAGCTAAAAAATACAATTATACAGGCAAAATTGTTTCCGGTCGCAAGTACATCCCACACAGTCAGTCCCCGCTAAATGTTTCCGTTCGTATGTACATCCCACACAGTCGCTCCAAGGAAAATGTTTCTGTTCACATGTACATCACACACACTTTTCCCCGTTAAATCGTTTGTGATAGCGTTGCCATTGCACACGATATTAACAATTTTATCGTTTGCGTTATTGAATGCATCACACAAGATGCGTAGAAGAAACCGTGTGGCAAAGGTTGTCCATCACACACCATTTTTATGTGGTAAACGTTTGTGCAAGGTCGCCTAACGCAAACAGCTTTCAAGAGAAGGTCGTGCGTGATTGTTCATTGATCCAACACGGTTAATCCTAGAAACTGTGTGCGTTGCCTGAGGTCATCGCCCACGGTATTTTCTGAATAACCGTTTGCAATAGCAAAACCCAATTAGCAGGCTAATTCACCAATAGCAGGCTAATTGCCCTATTATTAATAATCCATTTATTAATCTAATTGACATTCATATTAAGCACATAATATATTTCATTTCCATATTAAGGAAGCAAGATTTCATAATTGAAATACATCAGAGTACAACATGATATAGCTTCAGTACTCTGCGACCCCATTACACAACTGCACCAGCACCAAGTTTCACATGCAACATGTAGAACCTTTCCAAATTAGCATCATACACGGTATATAGATAGATGCATCTCATCTGGAAAACTACTGAAGCAGAAGGCGAATATTGAGTCTTCATTCATGTTGAAGGTCTTTGCAACTTTAGGCCAGTGCCTGTGGATGATTGACTGTCTATCCTTGGTCCTCTTCAGGAATGCTTCAATATTGAACCGTGGGTGTTGTATGAAAACCTTCCTAGCCTCCTGACCATAGAGGTGGTTTGAGAGGTAATTATCAGTGAACTGCTTTGGAAAGGCCTGAAAACAAGGATGTAAATACCTTCTCTATATTGGAAATGAGGCAAAGGAATAAAAAAAAGGCAAGGTATAATAGTTAGTACCATCTTGTAGTGAACTGATGTCTTCTTCATTGTGCAGACAAAGATCTTGTTGTTTTTTGTCGCTAATTTCTTTATCCTAACAATCTTTCTGAGTTTCTTGACTTGATTGATATTCATGGACAACTCATTTCCCCAAATGCAAAAAGGGTCGAATAGTGGGTCAAAACATCTGACAGCAGGACCTACATGTGCAAGACCAAACTGTTAAAAACCTAAATATTAGAATGGTTCCTGCAATTGCACAATAATGTGCTATTAGACAATGGACCATGCACGTGCTAACCTCGATTGTAAACCTCAGTGTTTCCCATTGTTTCCCTGCAACACATATAAGGTAGTTAGTCATCAGGTTAAGTAAGGGTTCACATGCTATCAGTAAAATATGTTGATGAAAAATAAGCACATTGCAGATTCATCAGATTGATTCAAGCCACATGGAAAACCCATTTATCCAAACCAAGCATGATTAATAACTAGGAAATATAGCACTTGTATATGTTTCTCACGTACTAAGTGCAGCCAAATTCTATTAATTCCTCACATGCACAACAATACAAAATTCTACGCACGACAATTGGACATAGCATTGCAGAATTGAACAAAGCAGTTAACTAAACACCACAACAAATGAACCAAACATTAACTGAGCACCACATTGCACAATATAACATACTCCCAATAGAAGATCAGACAATTAACCAAACCAAGCATGCTTAACAACTTGGAAATATAGCAATTGTATTTGTTTCTCATGTATTTACTACAGCCAAATTCAATTTATTCCTCACATGGTATACAATAACAGAATGCACCCACAACTATTGAACATCGCATTGCAGAATTGAACCAAAAAGTTAACTAAACACCACAACACAAATGAGTCAAACGTTAACTGAGCAATAATGTATAACCAAGCCAAGCATGCTTGACAACTTGGAAATATAGCAATTGTATTCGTTTCTCATGTATTTTGTAAAGATAAATTCGAGATATTTCTCACATGGAAGACAATACAAAATTGCAGCCTGAAGAATTGAACATCACATTTGCAAAATTGAACCAAATAGTTAACTGAAGATGACTACTAATTAACAAAACAGTTAATAAGTGAGCACCACACTGCACGACATATAGAACATATACACTAGAGCAACAGATTGCATGGTAAAATTAGATAGCACAATTCACTAGAATTTGTGAAGGAAAGGCAGGAGCAGCACACACAACGGGTAAACCGAGCATGCTTAACTGGCGTAGCTAGAAAATGGCAAGGTGCTCCTCCAAGATCTGGGGATCGGCATGAATGGCAGCCATTGCAACCTCATCCGCGTGTGCAGCCACGATTTGCTTCTCTGCTGCCAAATGCTCCTTGAGATCCTGGCTATACTGTGTGCACCATGGCTTAGGGCGACGCTTATTTGGTGGAGGGGTCGGTGATTTGGGTGGAAGGTGTCACGCCAGCAGTCGGGGCACGTGGGATGTGGAAGGAGGAGGAGGATGGGGGCCGGGTGTGGATTACCTGCCGGGATAGATGAGGCCGAGCAACGTGAAGGAGGGTCACCGGCGAGGAGGCGGCGCTGCAAGCAAAGGAGTGAAGGTTTCAACTTGGAAAGGAAGGTGGGAACAGGGGAAATGTGGCTTTTGGTAAGGGGGGCGGGGAGGTAGATATTTCCACGGAAGCCGAAAATTTGGAATCGCTTCACAGAAAACACTGGCGCGCAAAGTGTCATCAGACACGGTCCCTTATTCAGAACTTTGTACGATATGCGAACATTACAAACGGTTCAGATAGCATAACCCGTGTGTGATGAGTTTGAACATCAAAATTTTTGGTTCGAATTTCCCTGGTTACTATGGTCATCCACGTCATTGCATAAGTTGGGTACACAAAGGAGACTACACCACACCCACACTTCTTAATCGAGCAAGTTCAGCAATTAAACAAAGCTAGCTGACCTAAACATTACTCTAACAAATTAAAGACCAGCACTCTTAATTAAACAAAACAAAGAGTACTACTACGGCTAGTGCTCGTCGATCTCCGCCGCTGCCTCCATGTCCAGCTCACGCCCGACGGTCTCCTGGGGAAGGGGCTCCACGGCATCCACCGCACCATACTCGACAAGCATCTCGCCATCCGCGTCCGCCATCTCTTTGGAAAAGGCCGCCACGAGCTGGGCATGGGCGGCCGTGATCTGGGCTTGGACAGGCTCCGTCGTTGCAAGGTATGCGGTGGAGGAACGGATGGTTGCTCGAACGCTCTCGGTGATTGCCAACTCTTCGGTCGTGGGTTGCCGACCATTGTCGGAGAAGCTTCGTTTGATTTGTGCGGTGACCGCCACGAGCTGGGTGTAGGCAGCCTCCATCAGGGCTAAGGCCGCCGCTGCGGAACGGACAGCTGTTGTGCCGCTCTCGCCAGTTGCTATCCCTGAGGCAGATGTTGTTGTTGCCACCTGAGAAGCAACAGCGGCCATTTGGGCTGCCTTGGCCACCCGGTCACAGATTGCGGCTGCGCTCATGCACCTTGTTAGCACGGGCATGGCGGCCGCGGCCGCGCTCTCGCCGGAGTGGGCCACCGAAGTTTCCCTCACGACGCGGGTCCACGTGCCCATCTTTTACCGGCGATGATTGAACAGTTAAATGATATTTGGGGAGCGGGCTAGTGTGCTTGAGACGCCAGCTATGGACTGTAGCGACGCACCTTCTCGCGTAAGCCATAGGCGTACTATAGACCGACGGTGCTGCAGGATATTTTGTACTGCATCTCACACGGTTGGTGGTAATAAACTGTGTGGGATCTACTTGACTTGATTTGAATTACATAATGGGGTCACAGCGGCAATGGACGGTGTTTGAATTGCTAGACCTTTTATCTGCAGTGAACATGCAACTATATGTGTGTCGTAAAAGAATTGGAATTATTTAGGGTTCGTTTGAACATTTTACACATTAAATTGGTTTTCTAGCCATTTCAGGTGCACAATTCAAAATTAAACTACATGCACATGCTCCTTTGCACCAACATGGGTTGTAAAATCATATATGTATCCATGGGTTTATGCTTGTGTCCCATGCAAGAAATGGGGATGAAATTCAAACACCACGTCACTGTGGCTCTCCGGCAAACGTCGACGTACTTGCTTTTGTAATTCTAGTAAATCCAAAATTCGTCTGAAATTCATGAAACTTGGCATGCTATCATGGAGCGGCATCAACATGCCGTGGTAAAATTTTTGTCCCATTTAGGGCAGGTTTGGGCATAAGCTTCTCATAAACCAGAGCTTCTCACAACAAGTGTGATGGATTCGGTAGGGAACGTTTCACTTTTCTGGACGAAACGATATCTGTTGCCTCTTCTCAATTTCAAATTTTTTTCCTAGTGTCAACATAGAACAACATGAGTGTTGTGTCAATTTTTTGGGGTTCGCTTGGACATTTTTATACATTAACTGAGTTTGCTATGCATTCATGTGCATAATTCAAATTTGAACTACAGGCACATGCTCTAATGCATATAAATTAGTTGAAAATTCAAATATGTGTCCTGGGTTGCATGATTAGGTCCCATGCAAGAAATGGGAATGAATGTCAAACACCCTGCCACCTTCACTTGGCCACAAACATTGAGATACCTGGTTTTTTAATTCTAGTAAATCCAAAGCTCGTCTGAAATTCATGAAACTTGGCATGCTGTCATGGAGCGACATCAACATGTCGTGGTAAATTTTTTGTCCCATTTGGGGCAGGTTTGGGGATGTGCTTCTCAAAAACCAAAGCTTCTGACAACAAGCCTGATGGTTTCGTAGGGAACGTTTCACCTTTCTGAACGAAACGATATCCATTGCCTCTTCTCAATTTCAATTTCAATTTCCATTGTCAGATCCTTCCTTCCCGCACGGCTCGGAGCTCTTGGCATCCGTTGGTGTTGTGGGTGTGGAGGTCATGGTACACACAGTACCGGCTGCCCTTGGAGGATTCGGGCTGATCTCTGCCCCGCTTGGTGTCCGGTTCTGCTGCGAGCACGGCAGCCACTTGCGCTTCACATCCTTGGCCTTGGGTTTCTTCTGTTCTGGGTCTGCGGCAGGCAGCTCGAGGAGGGAGAGATGCCCTTCCTCAGCCCTGGCGCACTTGGTCGCCAGGTTGAACAACTCCAAGGAAGTGCATAGCTCCTCCTTCATCTTGACGTTGCGCACGCCGTCGGAGAAGGCTGAGATGATGGCCTCCTCGGTCACCTTGGGAATCTTGAGGCATGCGTTGTTGAAGCGCTGGATGTACTTCTATAGGGTCTCTCCTGGTTGTTGCTTGATGCGGCGCATGTCGCTCATGGCGGGTGGCCGGTCGCGGGTGCCTTGGAAGTTGGCGATGAAGCGGGTGCGCATCTCGTCCCAGGAGGAGATCGTGCCTGGAGCCAGGTTCAGGAGCCAGGTGCGGGCCCCATCCTTGAGCGCCATGGGAAACCAGTTCGCCATGACCTTCTCGTCTCCGTTGGCGGATTCGATGCCCAGCTCGTAGAGCTGGAGGAATTCTGTGGGGTCTGTCATACCGTCGTAGCAGGGAGGCAGGTCTGGCTTGAACTTGCCGGGCCACGCAACGCTGCGTAGCTCGGTGGTGAAGGCACGGCAGCCTGCCATGGCCACGGGAGGCCTTGGGTGATGAAGAGCCTGGTCTTGCGGGTCCCCATGCGCTGCAGCTGGGAGTAGCGCGGGGTCTTGGCGTGCGGGAGCAGGAACGTGGTCGCGACGTGCTGGAGCGGGGAGCACCCGGGCAGCTTCTTGCGGGCGTGGGACTTATTGGCAGCTCTGCTCTTGCCGAGCTAGCGTCTGACGGAGGGGGTTCCGCCTAGGGGCCACACGCCTTGGAGCCAGGGCGCCTTCTTGGGGAGGAGGCGGCTGGGGCGCCCCCGGAGCTTCGTCGCCCGCGAAGGGCGGGGTGCGGTGCAGCGGAACAGATGAGCTCGGCGACGCGGTCGAGCCATTCCTCGTAGACATCACCGACGGGACGGTAGCGCAGGAGCACGTTCACCGCGATGAGCGCAGCTCGAGCCTCCATGGGTGCACGGAGCGCGCGGGACGAAGAACCAGCTGGGGTGAGCGAGGGAGTAGCGGTGCGGCTGTCTTTCCGCACGGACGGATGCTGAGACGATGCTTGCTGCTCGTTCCCCGTTGGGCCGGTGGCGGCGTTGATGGCAGGTGACGGGGAACGACGAGGACGCCCGCCGACGGGCGCCGTCTGGGCAACGCGGGAAGCGAGAGCGGCTCGGCACTCGGCGCGGGCGCGACGAGCTTCAGACATGGACGCGATGGTTGGAGGAGAACTGGGCGGTGGAAGACGAATTCCGGCGCACCCCTACCTGGCGCGCCAAATGTCGGATTTCATGTTCCGGCAGACCCTTGAGGTTCGAACACTGGGGTGCGCGCGGAGACCTCGCCCTCTACCAACCTCCACCCCGCTGAATCGCTAGGATCTAAGCTATGGAAAGAACATCACAAGAGACACAGGGTTTATACTAGTTCGGGCCACCATTGTGGTGTAATACCCTACTCTAGTTTGTGGTGTGGTGGATTGCCCCTTGGGCTGATGATGATGAACAATACAAGGAAGAACAGCCTCGCGAGGGTCTGTTCTTGGCTGGGGGTATGTGCTGCTAGGAGGAGCTCAGTCACCCTTCTCTCTCTCTCTATGTGATGCTACTGTATTGCTCTCCTCGAGATCTCTCTAGATTCTAGATCTCTCTCGATTCTAGATCTCTCTAGATGTCTCTACCCTGTGGGTGGCTAGTCCTATTTATAGGCAAAGGCCCTTGGCCTCTTCCCAAATACTGAGCGGGAAGGGCGCCAACAATTGGCCATTTTGAAAGGGAACATCTGGTACACTTATCCTGACTAAAGTTGGTCCTCGCCTGCCAAAGGCTCTGGTGGTGACGCCTGCTTGGGCTCCACAATGACATCCTCCTTGCCGTTGGGCTGGTCTTGGTCTCGTTGCACCGAAATAGGTGCCTTTGCTTGATGCTCTCGCCTGCGCTTGCTCCCTTTGCACCAAAGAGGAAAGGAGGACACTGCGCGGGCTGGCGCCCACCTGGCACCCTTGGTCGTCATGGCTTGCGTCATGGGCACCTCGTGAGGTACCCCGCATTGATCTCTCCGCCTCCTCGCGAGCCAGCCTGATGAGGCCGTGTCTGAGGAGGCTCTGTGTCGTCCGCCCCGCGAGGCTTGGCCCCTCGCGAGGGTCTTGGGCTTGTGTTGATGAAGATGGGCCGTGCTGGGCCCCTCCTTGAGCCATGCCGCAAGCCGCAGGCAGGCAAGTCTGGGGACCCCCGTTCCCAGAATGCTGATAGTAGCCCCCGGGCCCAAGGCGCGCCCGGACTTGGCCGTGCAGAGAGGCGAAAGGGCAAGGGCGAAGCGCCGCGGGCCCTAACAGCCTGCGGCCTTGGGTGCCGCGTGGCGGTTGATTGGACGTGGGTGCCTCAGCAACCGCGCGAGTTGATAAAGGAGCGGCATCTGTCTAGGCTTTTCTTCTTCTGCTTTCTCCGGTTGCTGCTCAGATCCCCTTTCTTGCGCCTCTCCTTCCTTCCTCCAAAATCTCTAGATCTACTCCGACCGCATGACCTAGGAAGCCATGGCGCCTCGTCAGTCCCCGGCCGGAGCTTGGTACTCGTCTGCCCTTGACTTGCCGAACGTGCGGAGGCGAGCCTTGCCTGGTTACGCCAGATGGCGACGGCGCAAGGCATCGACCGGGCGAAGGTGTTTAAGGCCGGCTCTACCACCCCTGAGGGCCAAGGGAGCACCTTCTATCCGCTCTTTGTAAGTGCTATTGCTGCTGGCCAGGTGCCTCCCTTCTCCGAGTTCTTCTTCTCTGTCCTCCGCCACTACAAGCTACAGGCTCTACATCTCCACCCCAACTCCGTCCTTCTTCTGGTGATCTTCGCCTATTACTGCAAGGCTCTCGTAGGGGTGCAGCCCTCAGTGGCCTTGCTGCACCACTACTTCTACCTCCGGACCTCTCGCGGTCCTGCTTCTGCATGCGTGAGCTTCGTCGCGTACGGTGGCACCATTGCCATTTCGAACCCCGGGAAAAGGATTGAGGGCTTCAGGAGCAAGTGGGTCTTGGTTGATGCCGGGCGCATCCACCCTCGGCTGATCTTGCCCACGGAGCAACCCATGAGCTACGGTGACTGGGGTTGAGCGGAGCTTGTGGACCCCCGCGAGAGGCTGGTGTTGGAGAAGATGGACGCAGATCTGAAGCTGGCCAACCTGGTGGCGGCGAAGCTGACCGGCGCGTCGCTGCTGAGGGAGTTCATGGAGCACCAGCTGGCTCCGCTTCGGCAGTACTCACTTCCGATGTGGAGGCCCCATCCGAGCCCCGCGGCCTTGGTCGACGAAGATCTAGCTGCGGTCCTCCAATCTCTGGTCGGGGGCAACGTGGCGAGGTTGGAGGGTGCTCCTACACCCTTGTTCCTCCGCGACGACTGGGAGCAGGTGGTGGAGGCCATGCCCGTCTTCAACGGGGACGGGCCCATGCCCACGGAGGCTCCCGATGCCCTGGTGGACGTGTCCTCCGATGACTCCAGCGAAGAGGAGGAAGGGGGGGAGTGGGAAAAGGGGCCTGACTCCGAGGCGACTGACAAAGAGTCGAGGGCTCCCCTTCCCCGGCGCAGATCCTGCGTTCTTCGCATTTCTCCGAGCGATGACGACGAGCAAGGTGGCGGGAGCTTGCCCCCGATCCCGAAGAAGGACAGGACCGGGCTGATCTCCCGCAGGTCTGCCCCGGCCCCGAGGCGGACCGCAGACGCGCCTTCCGCTCCCGAGCATCCCGAGGTCGACCCTTCCAGCCGGCTTTCGGGCTTCAAGTTTGGCCGGAGGCTGCTTGAGCTCACTGGCGACGACCCGTAAGCGCTTGGCTCTTGTCTTTATTCTTTGTTCTGCTGCTGTGGCTTGACGTCCGCGTTTCTTGATCAGGCTGGCGCCTGCGGCAAAGAAGCCGAAGGGGGCTCCTGAGGTTCCATCTGGGGCAGCGCCTCTGCCCCTGAAGGAACGTGACCGCGACGCACGGGCCTCTCCTGCCCGGTCGTCCTCGCGAGGCCTGGCTGAGCCGGCTGGGGCGAGCTTTTCCCCCATGGCCCAAGCGACTCCCGAGGTGCCTTTGCCTGCTGCCGCCACCACAGCCGTTGGGGCGCAGCAGGCTCCGCCTTAGGATGTTGTGGTC
The DNA here is from genome assembly GCF_018294505.1 of Triticum aestivum. Classification (NCBI taxonomy): domain Eukaryota; kingdom Viridiplantae; phylum Streptophyta; class Magnoliopsida; order Poales; family Poaceae; genus Triticum; species Triticum aestivum. The sequence continues at coordinate 137,138,709 of NC_057807.1, forward strand.
ACGCTGCCGCCTTCTCCTCCTACTCCACCGACTGCTGTCTCTCCGACTCCTCCCACGGTCTTGGATCGTGCTGCTGCTGAACTAGACCGGCTGCGGCAGGATCTTCTTGGCGCCGACCCTCGCTTGGTGGCCGGGCGCTTGGAGCTGGCTTCAGGATGGATTCGCTCCGACGCTTCGATTCAGGCGGCGCTGGTCCAGGCCTCGATGGCTTGCGATGAGGAGAGGAAGGCCATCCTTGAGGCGAAGGCTGCTCGTGACGCTGCCTTGGGTGAGGTGGTGGACGTCCGAGGTCGCTGCAAGGCGATGGAGGACGAGCTGCAGGGCCTGCGGGACCAGCTCGCCAAGGAAGCCCGCCTTCGCCAGGAGCAGGAGGAAGGCATGAAGGCTCGCGAGGCGGCCGTCAAAGATCGGGAGGCCAAGCTCAAGAGGCGTCGCGACCGCCTAGGCGCGCTGGAGCAGGAGTTGGGGGCGAGGAAGGTCGAGCTGGACGACAAGGCCCGGGTTCTTGCCGAGGATCGCGTGGCCTTCGCAGATATGGAGGCGAAGGCTCGCTCCTCGCTGAGGACGCTTTATGATAGTGGCCTGGAGAGCCCGCTGGCCGGCGCAGAGGACGGCCCCGCTAAGCTGCTTCCCTTCCTGGTTCGTGCTCTTGAAGATGTCGCCCTTGGCCTTGGCCCCATGGCCGAGGCCGAGGCGCGTGTCCTGTCTTCTGCAGCGCTGACGCGGGTCCTCACCCACATCTACCTTCGCGATCCAAACGTCGACCTCGACAGCCTGCTGGAGCCAGCAAGCGGCGAGCGTGCCGCCGCCGCTGCCGAGGCCATGAAGGGTCGTGCGGAGGCTCTGCTGGGGAAGTTTCGGGCCTTCAGCACCAAGCCGAAGTGAGGCGCTGCCGACCATGCTGCTCCACGAGGCGAAGCCACCCCGCGCTGCTCCACCGCCGACAAGTGACTCCGTTGTGGCTCCTGTCCCGCTTTTAATTCCTGCACATGTATCATGCCTCGGGGAGGCGTTTAAACTTGCGTTTGGTATGGCGATAACAGTATGGACTGTAATATTTGCTTTAGAATTCCTTGAAATTTGTGCTTTTCCTTCCTACTTGCTTACGTTCTACGCCGGCAGAGCCCGGCCCCGCGCATACCTCAGCCGCCGTTAGCCCCGACCGGAAACCAGGACGGGACCAAGGAGTGAGGGGCTATGTGACAAGTTAGTCCTGAGTCGCGATGCTCAGGAGTCCCCCTTGGTGCACGAACAGCAAGTAGGGAGGTGAGATGTGGGTGGATCTACTGTTCTACGTCTGCAGAGCCCGGCCCCGCGCATACCTCAACCGCCGTTAGCCTTTCAAAACTAAGGAGTGAGGGGCTACGTGACCAGTTAGGCTCTTGAGTCGCGATGCTCAGGAGTCCCCCTTGACGCTCAAACGGCCTTCGTACTTTGGCTCCGCTCGGGGAGCGACGTGCGACGAACCAGGCCCGGGGGGGCCTGGCTGGGTGGCGTGCGTCTGGGCGTGACCCAGGCGCAGCCCCCGTGTCCAGCCCCCTCGCGCGGCACTCCCGTGGGGAGGCGTTGCGATGAGGCTAGACACTGAGCTCTGGGCTCCCTGAGGTTGATGCGGCCCGGAGGCCACCCTCAGTTGTTTATCACCAGCACGGAGCATAGCACTTCCGTATGTGTACGGGCATAGCCGCTCCTCGGCAGTGTCGTCAGCCAGCGCGGAGCATGGTGCTTCCACTGGTACGTGGGAGGGGGCTCCCCTCTGGGAGGAGTCCCCGGGGCGTGTATAGCCCCGCCCTGACACGTGGCTGGCATGGTAGGGCCTGGCGAGGTGTATCTGGGCACCCGAGAGCCAGCACGGGACTCACGGGGCCCTACCTCAAGGTGGGTTGCGCCTGGCACTGGGCCTTGTCTTGTGATGTGTTCCTGCAAGTTAAACGCCGGCGCTCTACGTCCTCGGGTCCCGGCTCTCGAGCTGGTCTCAGCCGTCGTTGGTATGCCAGGTCGCGATGCCGTGGACAAGGCCAGAGGGTGAGGGCTGGAGAGCCGGTAGGAGCCCTGAGTCGCGATGCTCAGGTACCCCCCCCCCTTTAACGCGCATGCTTAGTTAGATGTCGACACTCTACGTCCTCGGGTCCCGGCTCTCGAGCTGGTCTCAGCCGTCGCTGGTATGCCAGGTCGTGATGCCGTGGACAAGGCCAGAGGGTGAGGGCTGGAGAGCCGGTAGGAGCCCGGAGTCGCGATGCTCAGGTACCCCCCCTTTAACGCCCAAGCGGTCGACATGGAGAAGAAGAGGTGCCGTGGGCTGGCATCAAATAACAAGCATGGTGGGTCGAACGCGTGGCCCGAAATAAACGCAAAAGAGATACATGCCGCTGGGTCTGGCCCGAGCGGCTTGGGGATGATACAGCCCGAGGGGCGCCCCCAACAAGGTAACTAACAGCATGAAATAAAAGGGATACATGCCGCAGGGACGGACCCACGCGACCTGGGAATAATGCAGCCCTGGGGGCGCTCCCAGTTGGAAATGAAACTTGAAAGATGTCACCTGATGACGTTGAGGACGAAGGGGTGTTGGTGTAGTAGACTCGGTGGGCTGCGGAAGCCGATCCTCATGAGCCCCCAGGCCCAGGGGCCTCGGGAGGCTCCGGAGGCTCTGGTGGCTCCTCGCGGACCATCTCCATCTCCGCCAGGGCTGCGGAACGCCTGGCCTCTTGAGCCTCCATGATGCCCCTCATGAGGCGCTGGTACGTGGCAGCCGCGCTCGGCAAGCCGTAGGGCATGCGAACGTAGCTATGGGGTGGACCTTCGCAGCGCCCCACTCGCGAGGGACAGAGGCGCTCATGAGAGGCGACTCGGTTGAGCCCTGGTATGTCGATGCAGATGCGCAGCCCACCATCCTCGCCTGGATGGGGAGCCACAGCGGGTAGGCGGCGGCTACCTCTCATGACTCTTGACTCTTGTAGCTCCTGAGTCGCCTTGCTGATGAACTCCTGAGGGTTTGGCCCTCCTTGCCTCGCTCCTTCTTGAGGGAAACGTGCTTCGAAGCACGCCTCCAAGTGGTGCCCAAGCGCCTCCCTCGTGACCTGGGCAAGATCAGTGGCCCTCTAGGGGAGAGCCCCCGAGCCCTGCCTGAGGAGGGCGCCGGGCGCGCTTTCCTATGCAATGGAAGGAGGGTCCTCCTAGGCAGGCGTGGGCCCTGAGGGGCCTGCCTCCCGAGGGGCCGGGCCGGACGATGTCTTCTTCTTCTTGGGGGTGGTCTCGGGAAGCCTCCTGCTTCCGTGATCCGGGTCTTCCAGAGACGCGGCCTGAAAGGCTCGCTCCAGGGAACACACCGCGTCTTTCTCTTCACAAGGCACCGTGATGACTCTGCCACTTCCTGGCATCTTGAGGACGTTGTAGCCGTGGTGAGTCACGACCATGAACTTGTACGGCAGGCGAAAGTGGGCGACGTCGAAGTCGATGAGCTCGGTGTGGTAGTTGTCGCGTGCCCCTAAGGTGACAGGGAGGTGGACCTGCCCAATCGGGACGGTGGAGCCATCGATGACTCCGGAGAAAGGCATGGTTGGCTGAATCTGATTGTAGGGCACTTGGAGATTGTTGAATGTGTCCACGGATAGGACGTTGATCCCTGCCCCGCCATCGATGAGGGTCCTGGTGACAAGCAAGTTACTGATGATTGGGGAGCAAAGCATCGGGAGGACTCCGGCTGTGGCCGCGCACTTGAGTGGATCCGCTGAGCTGAACGTGATGGCGCACGCCGACCACCTGAGAGGGCGCGTGGCTTCGAGCTTGGGGAGGACTTCATTTACTTTGCGGGCGAACTGCTTGAAGATGCACTGAGAGGCTGGGGCTTGAGCTCTGCCCAGGATGCAGGCGATCGCATGCGGCTCCTGGAAGCCCCCAGCCCCCTCATCCTGATGACAGTCCTCGTTTCTCTTGGGATGCGGAGGCAGCGGAGGGAGGCCTGCGTTGCCTTGCGGGCGATCCTCGCGAGGCCGATCCCTCCAGTCTCCCTCGCGAGGTGGGTCTTGCCAGCGGTCCTCGTGAGGTCGATCGCGCCACCCTTGGCGTGGGCCACAGTCTTCCCAGCGGCCTGCGTTCCTTCCTCCTCCTCTGACGTAGCCCCGGTCACTGCGGTCGGGACGCCGGATCCTTCCTTCCCGCACGGCTCGGAGCTCTTGGCATTCGTTGGTGTTGTGGGTGTGGAGGTCGTGGTACACACAGTACCGGCTGCCCTTGGAGGATTCGGGCTGATCTCTGCCCCGCTTGGTGTCCGGTTCTGCTGCGAGCACGGCAGCCCCCTTGCGCTTCACATCCTTTGCCTTGGGTTTCTTCTCTTCTGGGTCTACGGCAGGCAGCTCGAGTAGGGAGAGATGCCCTTCCTCAGCCCTGGCGCGCTTGGTCGCCAGGTTGAACAGCTCCAAGGAAGTGCACAGGTCTTCATGCATCGCCAGCTCCTCCTTCATCTTGACGTCGCGCACGCTGTCGGAGAAGGCTGAGATGATGGCCTCCTGGGTCACCTTGGGAATCTTGAGGCATGCGTTGTTGAAGCGCTCGATGTACTTCTACAGGGTCTCTCCTGGTTGTTGCTGGATGCGGCGCATGTCGCTCACCGCGGGTGGCCGGTCGCAGGTGCCTTGGAAGTTGGCGATGAAGCGGGTGCGCATCTCGTCCCAGGAGGAGATCGTGCCTGGAGCCAGGTTCAGGAGCCAGGTGCAGGCCCCGTCCTTGAGCGCCATGGGAAACCAGTTCGCCATGATCTTCTTGTCTCCGTTGGCGGCTTCGATGCCCAGCTCGTAGAGCTGGAGGAATTCTGCAGGGTCTGCCGTACCGTCGTAGCGGGGAGGCAGGTCTGGCTTGAACTTGTCGGGCCATGCAACGCTGCGTAGCTCGGTGGTGAAGGCACGATAGCCTGCCGTGGCCACGGGAGGCCTTGGGTGACGAAGAGCCTGGTCTTGCGGGTCCCCATGCGCTGCAGCTGGGAGCAGCGCGGGGTCTTCGCGTGCGGGAGCAGGAACGTGGTCGCGACGTGCTGGAGCGGGGAGCACCTGGGCAGCTTCTTGCGGGCGTGGGAATTCTTGGCAGCTCTGCTCTTGCCGAGCTAGCATCTGATGGAGCAGGTTCCGCCCAGGGGCCACACGCCTTGGAGCCAGGGCGCCTTCTTGGGGAGGAGGCGGTTGGGGCGCCCTCGGAGCTTCGTCGCCCGCGAAGGGCGGGGTGCGGTGCAGCGGAACGGATGAGCTCGGCGACACGGTCGAGCCATTCCTCGTAGATGTCGCCGACAGGATGGTAGTGCAGGTGCTCGTTCGCCGCGATGAGCGCAGCTCAAGCCTCCATGGGTGCGCGGAGCGCGCGGGACGAAGAACCAGCTGTGGTGAGCGAGGGAGTAGCGGTGCGGCCGTGTTGCCGCACTGACGGATGCTGAGACGACGCTTGCTGCTCGTTCCCCGCCGGGCCGGTGGCGGCGTTGACGGCGGGTGACGGGGAACGACGAGGACGCCCGCCGACGGGCGCCGTCTGGGCGACGCGGGAAGCGAGAGCGGCTCGGCGCTCGGCGCGGGCCCGACGAGCGTCAGACATGGACGCGATGGTTGGAGGAGAACTAGGCGGTGGAAGACGAATTCCGGCGCACCCCTACCTGGCGCGCCAAATGTCGGATTTCGGGTTCTGGCAGACCCTTGAGGTTCGAACACTGGGGTGCGCGCGGAGACCTCGCCCTCTACCAACCTGCACCCCGCCTAATCGCTAGGATCTAAGCTATGGAAAGAACAGCACAAGAGACACAAGGTTTATACTAGTTCGGGCCACCATTGTAGTGTAATACCCTACTCTAGTGTGTGGTGTGGTGGATTGCCCCTTGGGCTGATGATGATGAACAATACAAGGAAGAACAACCTCGCAAGGATCTGTTCTTGGCTGGGGGTCTGAGCTGCTAGGAGGAGCTCAGTCACCCTTCTCTCTCTCTCTCTCTCTCTCTCTCTCTCTCTCTCTCTCTGTGATGCTACTGTATTGCTCTCCTCGAGATCTCTCTAGATTCTAGATCTCTCTCGAATCTAGATCTCTCTAGATGTCTCTACCCTGTGGGTGGCTAGTCCTATTTATAGGCAAAGGCCCTGGGCCTCTTCCCAAATATTGAGCGGGAAGGGCACCAACAATTGGCCATTTTGAAGGGGAACATCTGGTACACTTATCCTGACTAAAGTTGGTCCTCGCCTGCCAAAGGCTCTGGTGGTGACTCCTGCTTGGGCTCCACAATGACATCCTTCCTGCCGTTGGGCTGGTCTTGGTCTCGTTGCACCGAAATGGGTGCCATTGCTTGATGCTCTCGCCTGCGCTTGCTCCCTTTGCACCAAAGAGGAAAGGAGGACACTACCCGGGCTGGCGCCCGCCTGGCACCCTTGGTCGTCATGGCTTGCGTCATGGGCACCTCGTGAGGTACCCCGCCTTGATCTCTCCGGCTCCTTGCGAGCCAGCCTGATGAGGCCGTGCCTGAGGAGGCTCCGTGTCGTCCGCCCCGCGAGGGTCTTGGGCTTGTGTTGATGAAGATGGGCCGTGCTGGGCCCCTCCTTGAGCCACGCCGCAGGCCGCAGGCAGGCAAGTTTGGGGACCCCCGTTCCCAGAACACCGACAACCTGGTTTTTAAATTCTACTGAATCCAAAACTCATCTGAAATTCATGAAACTTGGCATGCTATGATGGAGTGGTATCAACATGTCGTGGTAAAATGTTTGTCCCATTTGGGGCAGGTTTGGGTATATGCTTCTCACAAACCAGAGCTTCTCACAACAAGCATGATGGTTTAGTTAGGGAACATCCCACCTTTGGGGACGAAATGATATCCATTGCCTCTTATTGCTTTCAAAAAAATTCTCGTGTCAATGTAGAATAACAGGAGTGCTGTGTCAATTTTTGTGATTTTTTGGGGTTCGTTTGGACATTTTTATGCATTAATTGAGTTTTCAATGCATTCATGTGCATAATTAAAATTTGAACTACATGCACATGCTCTAATGCATATAAATTGGTTGAAAATTCACATCTGTGTCCTTTGTTATATGCTTAGGTCCCATGCAAGAAATGGGAATGAATATCGAACACCCTGCCACCGTCACTCGGCCGCAAACATTGAGATACCTGGTTTTTAAATTCTAGCAAATTCCAAAGCTCGTCTGAAATTCATTAAACTTGGCATGTTTTCATGGAGCGGCATCAACATGTCGTGGTAAATTTTTGTCCCATTTGGGGCAGGTTTGGGGATATGCTTCTCACAAACCAGATCTTCTCACAACAAGCCTGATGGTTTCGGTAGGGAACGTTTCACCTTTCTGGACAAAACGATATCCATTGCCTCTTCTCGATTTCAATTTTTTTCCTAGTGTCAACATAGAACAACAGGAGTGTTGTGTCAATTTTTGGGATTTTTTTAGGTTCATTTGGACATTTTTATGCATTAATTGAGTTTCCAATGCATTTATGTGCATAATTCAAAGTTGAACTACATGCACATGCTCTAATGCATATAAATTGGTTGAAAATTCAAATATGTGTCCTTGGTTGCATGCTTAGGTCCCATGCAAGAAATGGAAATGAATGTCAAACACCCTGCCACCGTCACTCGGCCTCATACATTGAGATACCTGGTTTTTAAATTCTCGTAAATCCAAAAACTTGTCTGAAATTCATGAAACTTGGCATGCTATCATGGAGCGGCATCAACATGCCGTGGTAAAATTTGTGTCCCATTTTGGGCAGGTTTGGGTATATGCTTCTCACAACCAGAGCTTCTCACAACAAGCATGATGGTTTCGGTAGGGAATGTCCCACCTTTGGGGACGAAACGATATACATTGCCTCTTATTGCTTTCAAAAAATTTCTCGTGTCAACGTAGAACAACATAGTGTTGTGTCAATTTTTGTGATTTTTTGGGGTTCGTTTGGACATTTTTATGCATTAATTGAGTTTTCAATGCATTCATGTGCATAATTAAAATTTGAACTACATGCACATGCTCTAATGCATATAAATTGGTTGAAAATTCAAATATGTGTCCATGGTTGCATGCTTAGGTCCCATGCAAGAAATGCGAATGAATGTCAAATACCCTGCCACCATCACTCGGCCGCAAACATTGGGATACTTGGTTTTTAAATTCTAGTAATCAAAACTCATCTGAAATTCATGAAACTTGGCATGCTATCATGGAGCGGCATCAACATGCCATGGTAATTGTTTTTGTCCCATTTGGGGCAGTTTTGGGTATATGCTTCTCAAAAACTAGAGCTTCTCACAACAAGCATGATGGTTTTGGTAGGGAATGTCCCACCTTTGGGGACGAAACAGTATCCATTGCCTCTTATTGCTTTCAAAAATTTTCTCATGTCAACATAGAACAACAGGAGTGTTGTCTCAATTGTTGTGTTTTTTCGGGGTTTGTTTGGACATTTTTATGCATTAACTGAGTTTTCAATGCATTCATGTGCATAATTCAAATTTGAAGTACATGCACATACTCCAGTGCATATAAATTGGTTGAAAAATGAAATATGTGTCCTTGGGTGCATGCTTAGGTCCCATGCAAGAAATGGGAATGAATTTCAAACAACAGGGCACCGTTGATTGCCGACAAAACATTGAGATACTTTGTTTTAAATTCTAGTAAACCCAAAACTTATCTGAAATTCATGAAACTTGGCATGCTATCATGGAATGGCACCCGACATGTTGTGGTATTTTTCGTGTCCATTTTGAGAGAAGGCGCACTTGAATAACAGCCAATAAAGGCATTTTCAAAAAATAGTTGCCACTTTAATATCTCAAATGTTTGTATAATTTAAACCGTGTGCGTTCTGTTAACCATTCACGTGATGCCACGTGTCTTGGTTTTAATGGCTATAGGAGGTGTCGTGCAGACAGCTGCTTGACCTTGACTGAATGGGAGGCGTGCGAGCGCAGTCCGGTGCACAGGCTGAGCGAGAGGCGTGCAAGCTGTCCTCCAATGCGGAGGCTCACCAGGAAGCGTGTGAGTTGTAAGCTGCGCAGGCTCACTCGGAAGCGAGCCCTTTGACTTCCATGGTCGCCCGCCTTCCTCTCCATTAATGGCGCCCGAGCCGTTGCTTAATACGAGCAGCCTTACTGCTTGCCTCCCATTCCCCTCCCTCCCGCAGACCTCCACCAATGCCATGGCGCAGAAGGATCATCTGCCACTAGTCTTCAAGTTTGGTGAAGTCGACTCCGAGCCGGAGGAGATAGAAAATAAGGAGGAATGGGGCCTCATGGACATGGCCCAGAACAAGCTGGCTGCAGCGGTTGCTACCCCACTCCCGTCCCAGCTCCCATCCCCGTGCCCGCTCCAGCGACCATCCCTGTAGCATTGATGGGCTGGTCGCCGAGCACTATCACAGAGCTGTAAGCCGCGGGCATCAGCGAGGTCTCCGCGGACCCGCACGAGCTCGTGTACATGCTAGCGCCTGTGCCCGTGCATGCCCCTCCACCCACCCTGGCGTCGGTCCCCATGCATTTGGCTACACATGTCGCGCCCCGTGCCCGTGCGCGCGCCGCCCTCAGCGGCACGGGACGCCGCCGTCGACCGCTACCTGTCAGCGCCTTCAGCTGCCGTCCACCCGTGCCTCGCCCGTCGATCGCGCGATGACATGATGTTTGATTTACAAGTGAAGAACATTCTATGCTGCATTAAAGACTTCAACAACGGTGTCCCGGAGGATGACAACGAAGGCGCGGCACGCCGCCTCGGTCGCCGCCGAAAATAGTTTTTTTCTTTGGTTTAATACTGTATCTTGATCATATGAATATAAATTCGCAGTATGACTGAATGAAAGATATGGTTTGAGCGAGCTTGCATTTTTCTCTCTTAATGTACATACTTATCAAATGATTTTTTTGAAAAAAATGTTAATGGTTTTTAAATATAAAACACTCATCGCAAATGTATGCAAACAGACAGTTTCCCCAGGAAGCCAAGGGAAAATGTGCTGAGCAGGATTTGTGCAGCACTTGATTGCAAACGTTTTAGATAGAACACCCGTATGCAATGTGAGAGCAGGATTTGTGCATCTCTTCAACGCAAACGGTTCTTATGGATAACCTGTGTGCAACCCTTACAAAAAATTTGGGTATGTTGCCATTTGTCAAACTCAAAAGATTGACATTTGTTGACCTCGTAACATTGCCATTTGTTAACCTTGTAACACTGCGATTTGTCAAAATATGAAGCTAAAAATCACTAGCAGTATCTAATTTTTGCAACTAAAATTCAGTAATTAAGCATAAATTTCATTCATAGATTAAGTAGTTGTTCTTAATTTATACAAACAGTTCAACTTGATAGCTGAACCGACCCAAATTTTCCCCGCCAACCACGTACTGAAATAGCTAGTTCAACTATATATACTAGTTAATTTTAAGTACATTGTACAGTTCCACCATATCTATAGTCAGATGAACTGAACAAAATAGCCCCTAAATACTACTACTACCACGGAGGGGCTTTGTACTACTTCCGCCTGCCTCTCCTCTGCCGAGCACGCTCAGTAAGAGGCAGAGGAGGAGGAGCCTACTGACAAGCTGGGCAACCGCAATACGGTGCCTGCCGCTGCTGCAGCTTCAGCGACGCTCACCTCGAGTGCCCTCTGCCGCTCCAGACGACCCCTCTCGAAGCGGTGGTTGTCCTCGTAGATCTCCTGATTCCTTGCCTCTGAGGCGGCGTGTGCCGCGACCACGTCGGCGATAAGGATCTTTGCGTGCTTGACAAGGTGCTCCTCCTCCTCGCACAAGAACTGGATGTAGAGCACAAGGACGCTGACGCACGTGCGGGCATCCACCTCTGCCTCCCGCCTTCGGGCGATGGTGGCGGAGCGGGTGATGACCCCGGCGGTCGATAGTGGGCTGGCGGCCACGGCGGCCGACGGTGGGGTGGCGGCCATGACCACCACCTCCCGCCTTCCGGCTGCGGTGGAGGAGTGGGTGATGGCCATGGTGGTCGGCAGTGTGGTGGCAGCCACGACGGCCACCTCCTGCCTTCGGGCCGCGGCGGCGGAGTGGGCGATGGACCTAGCTTTCGACGGTGGTGTGGCGGCAACGGCAGCCGGAAATAGCTGCCAACGGGCAGCGGCGGCAGAGCGTGTGGTGGGTGTTCCGTGCACACCCAACAGGGACGCCATGCGCACTACACTATGCCGGGGATTGCGCTGCCGCCGCGGTGTAGCCGCCCAGCTGGAGATGTCCTTTGATGATGGGGGAGTGGCTGAGCCACAACGATGGACCGGTGCCATTGGCGATTGTGGGAGAAGCATACGAGATAAGCTATAGGGAGGGAGGGGAAAATACGATGCAGGACTCGCCGGCCGTGAGGGTTTTTATAGAAGGCTGGTAAGCATTGGGATTTTGGGGGATTTCACTGAGTCGAGCGGGAAGCTTGCACGGGAACCTGCGAGGTTGCACCGGAATGGTCTCACCGACGATTCATTGGCGCCACCGTTTGGCCAAAAGAATGCCCCCGCGCGCTACGCAAGCTTGCACTTTAAGCCGTTTGCGGCAGCGGGGTGACAAGACGTTCGAGAGGAGGACGAAAGGCCACTTTCACATACGGTTAATAAAAAACATTTGCGATTTAATTACCTACTATACCCCCGTCCTGGTTTATAAGTATGATTTAACTAATAAAATACGAATGCATGTCACCAAAGATTATATAGTTGTATTCGTATTTGAACATAGTTTCCAATTATATAATTTTTATAATATGCATTAACATTTTGTTGGTTAAATTTGAGGGCAAAGTATGGCCCAGAATATAAAGGGGACTATAGATTAGACGGAGGTAGTAGCACACGGCCGCTCTCTACACAGCGAAGCAACTGTCGGCTGGCTTGTAGGCAACCATTTCCTACGTGTTCAACTGCTCTATGCGTGTGGTTGCTTGCGGTTTAGGCGGTTGCGGCGCGCTCTGCTCGTGTCCCACCGCGCACGCTCTCCTCTCGCGTCCCTCCGGGTGCTATGCTCTCGTCCCTCCATGCAGACTGCCAGTGTTTGGGGCCGGTGCAGGATCACGCACATTCGTGTGCATGCGGTTACGCCGGGCGTGGCGCGACAGTGCAGTTACCCGCTGCAAAAACTGCCATGTAGACGCGCAGAGAATCCAGGCCACCCAGCCCCCATTTATTCCTGCGGCCATTTACCTTCATCTCTCGTGTCACATGACACAATAAACACACCCACGGCGACACATACAGAGAGGACATCCAGCGGTTCCAATGGCGCTCCCCATGGCTCCAATGGCGCTCCCAGCGGCCGACGACGACAACGGCGAGAAGTTCACCACGCATCACGTAGTGGACACCCACGTGATGGGGAAGGCCCTCTCGATGGTTTACACGAACGATCCGATCTCGATGGAGAGCTCCATCCAAACTATGAAGCAGTTACTTGCCGAGGACAAGTATCGAGTGGTCGGCTTCGACCTCGAGTACACCATCAGTCATGTCGGGCACGATCAGAAGGTTGTCGTCGCCCAGTTGTGTGTGCGACATGACGTCCTCATCTACCACTACCACCTTGCCACAAGGCATTGCAAGCATTTCTCCAGGTTTATCAACAGCTCCAACTACAGTTTCGCTACGGTGGACACCACCAACAATCTAAAAGCGCTCAAGGTTTCGCACTTGAAATGCCTGAATCTTGTCAACATCCATCACCACTACAAGGTTTGGGGTAGCGACAAAAACAAACTGAACTCGTTGACCTCGCCTCGGCCGTCATCGACCCCTACTACATGAAGATGAAGAATGAGAGCAAGAAGGACAAGAACGCCTGGCACAGTGTGTGGCATGAGAGACTGGATGAACAACATGTCAAGTATGCGGCCATGGACGCGTACACAAGCTACGAGATGTACAGGCTGATCGTTGACATGAGGAAGTGTCTTCTTCCTGCCCCAGACGAGGGATCGAGCCACAGAGTAGTGGCGGGAGCATCACGAGAGGTACATGACTAGATGATCATTTCTCCTACTTTGGAATGCATGCAATTGTTTATTGAGTGTGTGTGAATGATCTGCATAGTCACTTATGTAATTGGATGTTTACTTTAGTTATATATATATACATGTTATTCTTCTGTCGACAGAGCAAATCACATGGCTTATTAGCAGCAATCATCTGTGTTATTATTGGCCTTCGCACACATTTCTGATTACGGACCTGTTTGCCGCGTATCACACACATCTTGTTTAGTTGAACTATTTTCATTGTGTTGCCTAATCACACACAGTTCATCCTAGTGAATTGTATGTTGTATATCGCACACACCTTCATCTGGCTGCCAGTTTCTTTTGTTCCTCCTCATCCCAAACAGTTAATTGAACTGAACCGTATGCCCTGCATCGCACACACAACTAAAATCTGAACCGTGTTTGATGCATCCTTCATCGCAAATGTTTTGTACCTTTTTGATGGTTTTTTTACACTATCGTTTGAGATTATGGCATCGCACACAGTTTCGTCAAAGGGTCTCTAATTGTAGTGTCGCGTTTGGACCATCCTAAAGTAGTGATAAGAAGTATTCTACAAGAAAACAGAGTTAGTATGGCACATGAGGTGGCCACAAGCCTGGGAGGCGTGCCCAAGGGGTAGGGTGCGCCCCACGGCTTGTCGCCTCCTCATGCACTATTTGGAATACTTTTATTTTTCTAATTTTTAAATATTCCAAACCGGAGTAAATTGCCTTTAGAAGTCTTTTGGAGTCGGTTTACTTACCGTATCACATACCTACTCCTTTTCAAGGTTCTGACGTATTCTGGTAGGTTTCCTTTATGTACTCCTCCGGTGTTACGGTATTAATAATATTGGTTTCAACATTTATGGGAGTACCTGAAATATAATGTTTGATTCTTTGCCCGTTTACCACCTTCGGGTTATTGCCCTCGGCATTGTCGATTTCGATGGCACCAGAACGATAAACTTCCTCGATAATGTAAGGCCCTTCCCATTTAGAGAGAAGTTTTCCTACAAAAAATCTTAAATGAGAATTGTATAGCAAGACATGGTCACCTACATTGAATTCTTGCTTTTGTATCCTTTTGTCGTGTCATCTTTTAACCTTTTCTTTAAACAACTTGGCATTTTCATAGGCCTGGGTTCTCCATTCATCAAGTGATCTTAGGGTTTTGGAGGAACGAACTGGATACGTGAAGAGCAACTTTTTTACCGTGAGGAAGATGCTTCTTGGACTTTGATCACTAGTGGATCACGCCCGCGATCTACCGCTGGCAGAATCTCCAGCGATCAACCACGGCAGTCGGTTTTTGCTCGGTTGGCGAATTTGCCGACCCCTAGCATTAATGTGGCCACGGGCAATAATGTGACCTCAGTGCCCAATATTAATTCCTCAGGAGGGGATCACGCTGCGAATACATCGGGCGGGAATCTGGGTCGTTCAAATATCTTGTTGCAGTGTTACGCGTGTGGCAAGATGGGCCATTTTGCAAGGGAGTGTAATGAAACTCGCCTTCCTGGGCTTTTCCCTTATCTTTGGTTTGCCACTTTCCCCAGCCCACCTAATGAGGCCTGGGACTTAGATGCGGTCCAGGACTGGTTCAGCTCAGTTGGCCCGGCCCGCGAGCCCCCGCTCGTTTCCTCCTTTAGCGAGCTATGTTTGGGATCTTTTCCTAATTTCCAGCCTCGTCTTCCTCTTGCCTCCTCAACTTCTCCGCTCTGCTCCTCTGTTCACCACTGTGCACAAACTCTGCTCCCGCTACCTTGAGCTTAACCTCACCAGCGACTCCTCGTTCCTCTGCGGCTCTGATGGCCAACATTCCGATCAACCCTCGCCATTTCGTGCCACATGGCTTCGACATTCAGCAGGTCCCTGGGCGCAATGGTGTGGCTCGGGTGGTGTTGCCACAACGTCCTCGTCGCCATGAAGATTGTGCGATTGCGACCATCCACCCTCTCCCCGCAGATGCTCCATTCCCCAATGTAAGAGACGTACTTGAGGAATTTATTGTTGAGCATAGACAGTTGGGGTTGCAAGATATTCAGCGCTGTCCGTTCAGAGAGGCATATGTCCGGCTCACGAGGGTCAGAGATAGGGATAAGTTGGTTCTCGATAGCCCCCATGAATTTGGCGATGTGTTCATTAGTTTTGTGAGGCATGATGAGGGAAGAAATCACAGGAGGGTTCATCTCAATAGAATGGTTTGGTTGCTTCTGACGGGAGTTCCTTTTGATTACCGCAACACTAAAGATATTGCGTGTGCTGTTAGTAAGTTTGGCCGCATGATTTCTTGGGAGAAGGAGGATGACCACATGGGCCGCATTGTGGTAAAGGCAAGAGTTCTGAACTTGGATATCATCCCAAAAAGTATGCATTGGTCTAAAGGGGATGAATTTGAGGAGGATGGATGGTCTTCTTCCATTGAAGTGCTGGCAAGTGAGCACCTTGGTGGAGGACCTGCAGATGAGGACCCTTTTCCTCCTGCCAATGAGGACCCACACCCATTACCTGAACTTGTTGAGCCTGCAGAGGGTTTTCATGGAGATGCAGCCAGCAACAATGATATGGATGTTCAGGGTGCTGAGAACTGGGATAACTGGGAAGATAATCATCAGAACAACCAGAATGCTGAGCTGGAGACTTTTGGATGTTGTGCAGCAGGAAGAAATGGCCTGGGCAGATGGAGAAGAACTACTTCCAGCACCTAGCAATAGTAGTTTCTCTTATGACATGTCCTTTTCTGAAGGAGACAATTCACATATGCTTTTACCCTCTGTTACTGTGGAAGCTATCCATCCTAGGGCTGCATTACCTGCTATTCATCAGCCTCCTGGTGCTGTGATTGCAAATGGGATGCAGAACATAATTCAAGCATATCAGTCAGATGATGAGGAGCCTCCTTTATTGCAAGAGCAGATTCAGGATGTGGCTGCTTTGCCTGATCAAATTGTTGCAGACCAACTGCAAAATGTTGCTGCCAATTCTCATCAAGCACATGTTGCTTCTGATGCTCCTACACTTTTGGATGTGGCTCCTGTCCAACCTGCACTACTGGAAGCAGCTTTGGAGCCTGTTATGTGTTTTGATCTTCCTTCGGCAGTCAGTGGGCCATCAACTGAAGTCTTGGATTGCAATTCTGGGCATGTCAATACTGCCAGAGGAAGCTTTCACCCAGTGGAGAACATAGAGTATCTGCAGTCAGGGCTCCAAGGTAATTGGGTTAATCAAATAAATGAACACTTTAACATGGCACCTTCCCTTCTTTGTTTGAAAAGTATTCAAATGGCTGCTGCTGCTAACAACGAATATTCTGTTTTTGAAGAAGGCATGTTACTGTGGAAGCAGCACTTTAAAGAGCAATCTTTGGATAGCAGGAGCTCTTTCTCTACCAACATCCCTGTAAGTTGGTTTAACTTTATTGTTCACCTGCTTTTGTCCCCTGATAAGTTTGCATGGACTGTCAATATGCTAAAATCTGGAATGTGGGAACTGTTCACTGTTGTGGAAAATATGGAGCAAGGCTTTCTGTTTCATATACCTAACAAATGTCCTACCTCTCATGCACCTATCTGTCAGGTCATGGAGGAAGGAACTCAGGATAAAGGTAAAGAAAATATTGGAGTGGCTGCCAATATGCAAGATGTGGAGTCACAGGCCTTGCTGCAGCCTTTTGGCCAAGACAACTTGAGGAAGAGAAGAAGTGGAAAAACTCCACTTGTGGAAACAGAGGTAAGGAGGAGTGACAAAATTAAGAAAGACAATGCTGGTTACAAGAGAAACTCCTGCCCTAATAATAATTGTTTACCTTGCAATGTTGTTCCTCCCACCATCAAAAAATCAGTTGTTAAAAACCTCACTGCCTCTTTCTGTAAGGTTGCTGAGGGAGAGCTGGAGGACAAACTGGCCAAGAAGCCCAAAAGAAGGCAAGAGGAGGTGAGGGAGTCCTGGATTAGGGGGTGTTCAGATGGCCGGACTATAGCCTTTGGCCGGACTCCTGGACTATGAAGATACAAGATTGAAGACTTCATCCCGTGTCCGGATGGGACTTTCCTTGGCGTGGAAGGCAAGCTTGGCGATACGGATATGTAGATATCCTACCATTGTAACCGACTCTATGTAACCCTAACCCTCTTCGGTGTCTATATAAACCAGAGGGTTTTAGTCCGTAGGACGAACAACAATCATACCATAGGCTAGCTTCTAGGGTTTAGAATCTCTGATCTCGTGGTAGATCTACTCTTGTACTACCCATATCATCAATATTAATCAAGCAGGAGTAGGGTTTTACCTCCATCGAGAGGAACCGAACCTGGGTACAAACATCGTGTCCCTTGTCTCCTGTTACCATCCGCCTAGACGCACAGTTTGGGACCCCCTACCCGAGATCCGCCGGTTTTGACACCGACATTGGTGCTTTCATTGAGAGTTCCTCTGTGCCGTCATCTTTAGGCCCGATGGCTCCTTCGATTGTCAACAACGACACGGTCCAGGGTGAGACTTTTCTTCCCGGACAGATCTTCGTATTCGGCGGCTTTGCACTACGGGCCAATTCACTTGGCCATCTGGAGCAGATTGAAAGCTACGCCCCTGGCCATCAGGTCAGATTTGGAAGTTTGAACTACACGGCTGACGTCCGTGGAGACTTGATCTTCGACGGGTTCGAGCCACAGCCAAGCGCGCCGCACTGTCACGAGGGGCATGATCTAGCTCTGCCGCCGAACAGTGTCCTGGAGGCCGCACCAGTGTCCGCTCCGACCCTTAGCTCAGAGCCGACTGCGCCGATCGAGGACGGGTGGCTGGACACCACCTCGGGGGCTGCAATCTCTACGGCGATTGAGCCATACACCAACCCTATCCTTTGCGAAGCTCGTGACTCCAAGGTGTCGGACTCCTCTCTGGACTCCGAACCTTCCACGCCCCTACCAATTGAACCCGATTGGGCGCTGATCATGGAGTTCACTGCCGCGGACATCTTTCAGCACTCGCCCTTTGGCGACATCCTGAATTCACTGAAGTCTCTCTCTTTATCAGGAGAGCCCTGGCCGGATTATGGTCAGGAAGGTTGGGATGCGGACAATGAAGAAATTCAAAGCCCACCCACCACCCACTTCGTAGCTACTGTCGATGATTTAACCGACATGCTCGACTTCAACTCCGAAGACATCGACGGTATGGACGACGATGCAGGAGACGACCTAGAACCAGCGCCTACAGGGCACTGGAAGGCCACCTCGTCATACAACATATACATGGTGGACATCCCAAAAGATGGAAATGGCGATGGAACAACGGAGGATGACCCCTCCAAGAAACAGCCTAAGCGCCAGCGTCAACGGCGCCGCTCTAAATCCCGCCACAGCAAAAACGGTGATTCCGGCATGGGAGACAATAACACCCCGGACAGTGCCGAAGACAACCCCCTCCAGCAGGATTCAACGCAGGAGGATGGAGAAGCCAGCCGTCATGAGAGAGCGGCAGAGAGAGAGGTAGAGGACCATAATTACATGTATCCCTCCGAAGACGAGGCAAGCCTAGACGACGACGAATTTTTCTTGCCAAAGGATCCCGTCGAACAAGAGCGTTTCAAACGCAGGCTTATGGCCACAGCAAGCAGCCTCAAGAAAAAGCAGCAACAGCTTCGAGCTGACCAAGACTTGCTAGCTGACAAATGGACTGAAGTCCTTGCAGCCGAAGAGTATGAACTCGAACGTCCCTCCAAGAGCTACCCAAAACGCAGGCTGCTACCCCGATTAGAGGAGGAAGCACCCAAACCTACATCACCAGGGCATGATGCGGCCGACCGGCCACCTCGTGGCCGCGACAGAGAGGCCTCTCGGCCCTCCACTCAAGCCGCACCCCAGCGCCGCTCAAAAAGTACCGAGGCACGGGGAAATGCGCCAGACCTGCGAGATATATTGGAGGACAAGGCAAGGCAAACAAGATCGATCTACGGATTGCGTGGGCGCCCCACGGCACGTGATGATAACCGTCACGCCGGATATGGCAATTCCGGCCGGGCCGAACACAGTAGACGATGCTCATTTGAGCTGCGTCGTGATATAGCCCAATATAGAGGCGCCGCACACCCACTATGCTTCACAGACGAAGTGATGGATCATCAAATTCCTGAGGGTTTCAAACCCGTAAACATTGAACCATACGATGGCACAACAGATCCTGCGGTTTGGATCGAGGACTATCTCCTTCACATCCACATGGCCCGCGGTGATGATCTACACGCCATCAAATACCTCCCACTCAAGCTTAAGGCCGCGCTTGGATGGGATGTAATCTATTACGGAGGTGTATAACTTACACGTGTATTCTACCGGCCGCTAAGCAAATTCCGAATGGAAACGAAACGACGGACCGAGGCTTGTATCTTTTACAAGCGTATTTCGAAGGAAAATGGTGATCCAAACAGAGCCTAAAGGACCAGCTCGGCATTGGCTTAACAGCTTGCCAGCAGAGTCAATTGGTTGTTGGGAAGACCTGGAAGCCGCATTCCTCGACAATTTCTAGGGCACTTATGTGCGACCACCAGAAGCCGATGACCTAAGCCACATAATTCAGCAGCCAGAGGAATCGGCCAGAAAATTCTAGACACGGTTCCTAACCAAGAAAAATCAAATCGTCGACTATCCGGATGCAGAGGCCCTTGCAGCCTTCAAACATAACATCCGCGACGAGTGGCTTGCCCGGCACCTAGGACAGGAAAAGCCGAAATCCATGGCAGCCCTCACAACACTCATGACCCACTTTTGCGCGGGAGAGGACAGCTGGCTAGCTCGTAGTAACAACATGACCAAGAGCCCTGGTAATACGGATACCAAGGACAGGAATGGCAGGTCGCGTCGCAACAAGAACAAGTGCCGCAATAATGGCGATAGTGCTGAGGATACGACAGTCAATGCCGGATTCAGAGGCTCTAAACCCGATTAGCGGAAAAAGGCATTCAAAAGAAATACTCCAGGCCCGTCCAATTTGGACCGAATACTCGATCGCTCGTGCCAGATACACGGCACCCCCGAAAAACCAGCCAACCACACCAACAGGGATTGTTGGGTGTTCAAGCAGGCAGACAAGTTAAACGCCGAAAACAATGACAAGGGGCTGCATAGCGATGACGAGGAGGAGCCCCGGCCGCCGAACAATAGAGGACAGAAGGGTTTCCCCCCACAAGTGCGGACGGTGAACATGATATACGCAACCCACATACCCAAAAGGGAGCGGAAGCATGCACTAAGGGACGCATATGCGATGGAGCCAGTCGCCCCAAAGTTCAACCCGTGGTCCTCCTGCCCGATCACTTTTGATCGAAGGGACCACCCCACTAGCATCCGACATGGAGGATTCGCCGCATTGGTTCTAGACCCAATCATTGACGGATTTCACCACACTAGAGTCCTGATGGACGGCTGCAGCAGCCTGAACCTGCTTTATCAGAACCTGCTTTACCCACAAAGACGACCTTTAAAGGCGTCATATCAGGTGTAGAGGCCAACTGTATAGGCTCAGTTACACTTGAAGTGGTCTTCGGATCCCCGGATAACTTCCAAAGCGAGGATTTAATCTTCGACATAGTCCCATTCCGCAGTGGCTATCATGCACTGCTCGGACGAACCACATTCGCAAAGTTCAATGCGGTGCCGCACTACGCATACCTAAAGCTCAAGATGCCAGGCCCTCGAGGAGTCATTACGGTCAATGGAAACACCGAACGCTCTCTCCAAACAGAGGAGCATACGGCGGTCCTCGCGGCGGAAGTACAAAGCAGCCTCTCAAGGCAATTCTCGAGTCCGGCTATTAAACGTCCGGACACCATCAAGCGCGTGCGGAGTAACCTACAACAAGACTGTCTGGCACGTTCAGAGCACGCGTAGCAATGCGGCCCCAACCCCAGCCCTCGCGAAATTGTGAAACCAGTACTGCGCGTACATAATTATGCTCTGGAAATACCATGGGCATAGGGGGGAGGGGCACGACCACAGCATGCCCAGAATGCGGCTCAACCGCACTACGGGCTCCCGATTGTGTCATTCTTTTTTTTTTCTTACTTTCAGGACTCCGTTCTCCAGAAGCCCTGCCCGGCATTAGAATCGCCGAACACACGTGCAATAGCCAGGGAAGCAGAAAGCTACGTCGAGTGTCCAGGTGGTCTATATTACGAGCAGTATACCTAATTTACATACCATCCCGCAGCTCACCCCTAGAGGGGGACATGTCAAATAGTCCCGTCCCTTGCTTACCGCACTATTTGTATCGTTCTACTTTTACCGCAGCCTTCTTGAATAAACAATACATAGCTTCTGCCTATTATTGCATTCCCTTTTCTATCTATATATGTTCATTAATAACATGTTGCACCCGTACACTTTGGTACGGCTAAATACACCAAGGGCTTAAGTACCCCAAAATATGGTGTGATAAGTCCCAACACTTTCACAAGTGCGGCACCCCAAACTTATAGCATTATATGCATCGGCTCCGAATCATGTCTTGGGTCAATAGTTAGGTTTGCCCGGCTCCCATGTTTTGGTACCTTACGTTCCGTTATATCGGCTAAGGTAGCACTGGGAGAACCACTGTGATTGTGCTCCGGTTGAGCTGGGTTAAGCACCTCAGTGGAGAAAGCTAAAACTGACCACCATGATAGGGCGAGAGCCTGTCGCTGTTCGAGAGGTTTTTCGAGTCCCTAAAGACTTATACCGCTTAGAGCGAGGAGTCGGCTTTGTCCGGCCTAGGCGTGGATAGCACCTCGAACTCGGTCTTCCGAATACTAGGGGCTTCGCCGAAATTTAAAATTATAGAATTCTATGGCTAAGTGAGAGTGTTCAAGCATTATAGTCCGGTTGCCTTGTTCGTTGCGTTGAGCGCCTCCCTCGAAGGACCCAAGAATGGGAAAAAGAGCGATCAAGTTTATCCCGAACACCCCAGCACTCGTGGCATGGGGGCAGAAGCTGACAACTCGCCATCTCTCAAATTTAATAAACGGCCGCACAGCAGATAATATTTTAAATTCACAAGCGTTGCTTAGCGCATATGAACAAGTTTTCAGCGTACAGAATATCAAATGCGAGTTTACTCAAAAATTACATCTTTGGAGCATTCATCCGCTATAAGGCGGGCACCCTTCAAGACGCCCTCATAATACATCTCAGGCTTGCGATGCTCCTTGCCCGGTGGTGGTCCGTCCGTCACAAGCTTCTCAGCGTCCATCTTGCCCCAGTGCACGTTAGCACGGGCAAGGGCCCTACGGACACCTTCGATGCAGACGGAGCGCTTGACGACTTCAATCCATGGACAGGCGTCCACCAGCCGCCTCACCAGCCCGAAGTAGCTCCCAAGCATGGCTTCCTTAGGCCACAGCCGAACTATGAGGCCCTTCATGTCCTGTTCGGCCACCTTATGGAGCTTGACCAGCTGCTTCAGCTGGTCGCTCAAGTGCACCGGGTGTCTGGCCTCAGCATACTGAGACCAGAACACCTTCTCCGTCGAGCTCCCCTCCTTGGTTCGGTAGAATGCGGCAGCATCGGACACACTGCGGGGCAGATCTGCGAATGCTCCTGGAGAGCTCCGGATTCGGGTAAGTAACAGATAATTCACTTTCACGTGCTTGCTTTGCATAAAGAATGCCTTACCCGCCGCTATCTTCTTCATCACCTCAATTTCCTGGAGGGCTTTTTGGGCTTCGGCCTTAGCGGCTTTGGTGCTCTCAAGGGCCGAGGCGAGCTCGGACTCTCGAGTCTTTGAGTCACGCTCCAAACTCTCGTGTTTTTCCACGAGAGCCTGGAGCTCTTGCCGCACCTCCGCCACCCGCGCCTCCTGCTTCTCTCGCTCGGTGCGCTCCGCGGCCGCATTGCTTTCGTACTTGGACACAGCTTCCTTCAGGGTCGCCACCTCGTTCATGGCCCCTGCAATACTCATGTTATTCCTGTCATTTTTTGCAACCACATCTTTTATATATACTTCCATAAGATATTACTTACCTTCCTTGTCCTTGAGCTGCTTTTTGGCAAGGCCGAGCTTGTTCTCGGACCGCTCGAGGCTCTGCTTCAATGCATCGACCTTCGCAGTCAGTGCGGCAGAGGTCAACAGCGCAGCCTGCATTCCCATATTGACATACCTATGTTAGACTCCTGCGTATACCTTTTAGATCCTCAGTTCGGCTTTTCCTTCCGAACACCAAACTGAGCATCAGGGGCTACTGTCTATGCGGTAATATTTTTACATATCTTAAATACATACCTCAAAGCCTGTTAGAAGGCTGGCACAGGCTTCAGTCAGCCCGCTCTTGGTGGACTGAACTTTCTGGATCACCACACTCATAACAGTGCGGTGCTCCTCGTCAATGGAGGCGCCGTTAAGCGCCTCCAGCAAATTATCCGGCGCCTCCGGTTGGACGGAGGTCACCGGCGTCGTAGGCTTGCCCTTCTTACGTAGGGGCCGCCTGCCGAACTCCGGAACCAGTGAAGGTTCCGGTACGGAGTCCGGCATAGGGCCAGACTTAGAGCCCTTCGTGGTTTTATCCCCTTTACGCCTGGAGTCCGGGAGGTCGCCTTGCGGCGCCTCCAGGACCACCTCCTCCTGGTTGGGCCCCTTTTGGGACTCCACCTTGGTGTCATCCGCGGCGTGAGGAGAGGAGGCGGCTGAAAGTGAGGTGCTATTCACATCCGACGAATCCAGGGAGCCGCTCGTCGAAGCGTCGAGCCCGTCCTTGGGCGGGCTGCATGGTTATATTCGGCGTTAGAAGATATTGTGCGACAAATGAAACACCATGAGTTATTCTGGTATCCGGACACTTACGATTTTGCCAGGGGCTTGGCCCTCGGTGGCCACTCCTCTTCGCTGTTGTTGGCGTTGGTGGAGTAGTCCGGAGGAAGGGTCCTTCCCTTCTTGGACCCTCCGGCCTCCCCAGTTGGGGCGGCCTTCCTTTTCTTCTCTCCCCCCGCTGGGGGAGAGGCTTCTTTTTCTTCCTCCTCGTTTACACGGGAGGAGTCCGCCTCGGAGTCATCGGACAATGAGTCCGACAACACCTGGCGCTGGGAACTCCTTCGAGTTCCCGTGGCCTTCTTCTTGGCCTTCTTCTCCGGCACCACGTGAGGTGCCGGAACCAGCAGCCCCGTCAAGCGGGCATCCGCTGGGTCTTCTGGCAAGGGAGCCGGACAGTCAACCTGCCCGGACGTCTTCTGCCAATCTTGTCAAAGGTAAGGGAGTTTAGATCCCGCATAGAGTCAAATTATGAAAAACAACATGTACAGGGTAAAATAGCTTACCTCGTTGGCTTGACGCTGCGAGCTGAATCCGCGATCTTCGGTAGCGGATGCGTGAGCCTCGGCGCCCTTGAACAGCACCTTCCAGGCATCTTCGTACGTAGTGTCGAAGAGCCTGCTCAAGGTTTGGTGTTGTGCCGGATCAAACTCCCACAAGCTGAAGGCCCGTTGTTGGCACGGGAGGATCCGGCGGATGAGCATGACCTAGACTACGTTGACAAGCTTGAGCTTCTTGTTCACCAGGTTTTGGACGCAGGTTTGGAGTCCGGTCAGCTCTTCCAATTTACCCCACGCCAGGCCCGTCTCTTTACAGGAGGTGAGCCGTCTAGGGAAGCCGGATCGGAATTCGGGGGCCGCTGCCCATTTAAGGTCACGCGGCTCGGTGATGTAGAACCACCCCGATAGCCACCCCTTTATGGTCTCCACAAACGAGCCCTCGAGCCATAGGACGTTGGCCATCTTGCCCACCATGGCACCTCCACACTCCGCTTAGCGGCCGCCCACTACCTTCGGCTTGACATTGAAGGTCTTCAGCCATAAGCCGAAGTGGGGCTGGATGCAGAGGAAGGCCTCGCACACAACGATGAACGCCGAGATGTTGAGGATGAAATTTGGGGCCAGATCATGGAAATCCAGGCCGTAGTAGAACATGAGCCCCCGGACAAATGGGTGAAGTGGAAAACCTAGTCCGCGGAAAAAGTGGGTAAGGAACACCACCCTCTCATGGGGTGGGGATGAGCTGCCCCTTGTCGGGGAGCTGATGCGCGATGTCGCTGGACAAGTATCCGGCCTTCCGCAGCTTTTTGATGTGCCCCTCCGTGACGGAGGAGGCCATCCACTTGCCTCCTGCTTCGGACATAGCTGGGGAAGGTTGAGGCGGGATGTGCAGACTTGGGAGCTGGAGCTCGAGTGTGCGGAAATGGATGAGCAAAGGAGGAAGAAGGCGTGTGTGAAAAAGTGGATCCTTATCCCCTTATATGGGCGGACGAAGCTATGCGTCCCCACCAGCCTGGTAAAACTCGCTTATCTCCCAAGCGCCGTAATCAATGGCGCGGTTGGGTTACCCACGCCTGTATTGATGAGAATCTCGGAATAAGGGGACATGATCTCTGCTTTGACAAGACGTGCCAAGGAAACTGCCTCGCTAAACGCGCTGAGGTGGGACAGTAAAAACGATTCGAATAAAGGCTTGGCCGTGGTGTGATGTCACGCCATGGAATACGTCAGCAGATTGAATTTGTGTAAATATTATTCTCTCTACGGTGGTATGTGGAACTTATTTTGCAGAGCCAGACACTATCCTTGTGTTCAAAATCTTCTATGAAGTATTCGGAGGAGGAACCCGCCTTGCAATGCCGAAGACAATATGCGCGCCGGACTCATCGTCATTGAAGCCTGGTTCAGGGCCTACTGAGGGAGTCCTGGATTAGGGGGTGTCCGGATGGCCGGACTATAGCCTTTGGCCGGACTCCTGGACAATGAAGATACAAGATTGAAGACTTCGTCCCGTGTCCGGATGGGACTTTCCTTGGCGTGGAAGGCAAGCTTGGCGATACGGATATGTAGATCTCCTACCATTGTAACCGACTCTGTGTAACCCTAACCCTCTTTGGTGTCTATATAAACCGGAGGGTTTTAGTCCGTAGGACGAACAACAATCATACCATAGGCTAGCTTCTAGGGTTGAGCCTCTCTGATCTCATGGTAGATCTACTCTTGTACTACCCATATCATCAATATTAATCAAGCAGGAGTAGGGTTTTACCTCCATCGAGAGGGCCCAAACCTGGGTAAAAACATCGTGTCCCTTGTCTCCTGTTACCATCCGCCTAGACGCACAGTTCGGGACCCCCTACCCGAGATCCGCCGGTTTTGACACCGACAGGAGGTTTTGGACAAGGTTCCCTTGGCCAAAGGAGAAGGACATACTCCAAGCTCCTCTTAATGTTTAGGGCTCTTACTTGGAGTGTTGTATGTTGGGATTGTATCTCTA
This sequence comes from Triticum aestivum, assembly GCF_018294505.1. Lineage (NCBI taxonomy): Eukaryota > Viridiplantae > Streptophyta > Magnoliopsida > Poales > Poaceae > Triticum > Triticum aestivum. Next base: position 137,164,981 of record NC_057807.1, read on the forward strand.
GTCCCACATCACCTAGTTTGGTACTGCTTTTGATGGATGTAAGACTTGGTTTGTGGTACTTTCTGAACCTTGTATGTCTGTTGATGTACTCTCCTGCTAGTTCTCCCATGTTCTATGTTTGGATGATCTGTTGGAATTATGATATGTTGTGGATCAGGGCTTTATGCCAGTTCCTACTCTCTCTGGTTGATGATCAAGTACTGGTGCTTGATCTCTGGTACAATTTCTCTATATGTTTGCATGAATAACACCAATAGAAGCTGGAATATTCTCAATTGGAACATTAGAGGTATGAATTCTGAGGACAAATGGCTGGCCTTAAGGCAGAAGATTGATGAAAGTGATTGTAATATTTTGTGCCTTCAAGAAACCAAGAGAGAGACCTTTGACACGGCTTACTTAAAAAATTGCCCCACTAGAATTAATAAATTTGCTTTCCTTCCCTTTGTTGGAGCTTCTCGGGGGCTCCTGGTGGCTTGGAATGGCACTCAGTTCTCAGGAGAAGTCATTGCACAAAACAGGTTCTCACTTTCAATGCAGTTCACCAGTTTGCTCTCTAATCAGTCTTGGATTCTCTCTAATATTTATGCTCCATGTGATCCACAAGACAAAATGGAGTTTATTAACTGGTTTTTGAATATTCACATGCCTGATGATGTTGATTGGATCTTAATGGGAGATTTTAACCTTATGAGGGCACCATCAGATAGGAACAGACCTGGGGGGATGTTAATGATATGCTTATGTTCAATGAGGCAATTAGTAACCAAGGTTTGGTTGAATTACCTTTGCATGGTAGAAAGTTCAGCTGGAGTAACATGCAGCATGATCCTTTGTTGGTCAAACTTGACTGGTTTTTCACTTCTGCTTCCTGGATGACTTCATTCCCTAACACAATTGTGCTATCCCTTGCAAAGCCTATATTAGATCACTTGCCCTGTGTAATAAAAGTTGGTACTTTTATCCCAATTGCAAGAGTGTTCAGGTTTGAAAACTATTGGCTGCAACATTCTGACTTCAAACAGGTAGTTGCTTCTGCTTGGAATATCCCAGTGGGAAATCTTGACTCTGTTAAGACTTTGAATGCTAAATTCAAGAACTTAAGAAGAGCTCTGAAAACTCAAATTGCAAAGTTAGATGAGCTTATCTTCATGTGGGATTTCTTTGAGGAATTTAGAGAGCTGGATATTCATGAATGGAATTGTAGGGCTATGCTTAAAGAGCAACTTCTTATTTTGTTGAGGAATCAAAACATCTATTGGAAGCAGAGAGGAAAAATCAAGGGGGTGAAGTTTGGCGATGAGAACACAAAATTCTTTCACACCAAAGCCTCAATTAATTACAGACATAATCATATTGCTGTTCTTCAGAATGATGACCAAGTTGAAATATCAGATCATGCTGGAAAAGCTGCAATTCTCTTGGATGCTTACAAAAAAAGAATGGGCACATCCCAAAAAACCACAATGCACTTTGATCTGGATTCTTTATATGGGCAGAGACAGCATTCTGATATTTTTGACAATCTGGAAGTGCCTTTTACTGAAGAGGAAATTGATGTTGTAGTTAATGATCTTCCAACAGACAAGTCTCCTGGCCCTGATGGTTTTAACAATGAATTCCTCAAGTCTTGCTGGGACATTATTAAAGGAGATGTGCTCAAATTCATTTATGATTTTCATGCAGGACACATCTCTCTTGAGAGTTTGAACACTTCATACATAACACTCATTCCAAAGGGGACTACTCCATTGACAGCAAATGATTTTAGGCCTATCTCTTTACTAAATTGTTGTGTGAAACTTGTTACCAAGCTGCTGGCAAATAGATTGCAAAAGGTGATTGTCGGTGTCAAAACCGGTGGATCTCGGGTAGGGGGTCCCGAACTGTGCGTCTAGGCGGATGGTAACAGGAGACAAGGGACACGATGTTTTTACCTAGGTTCGGGCCCTCTCAATAGAGGTAATACCCTACTCCTGCTTGATTAATATTGATGATATGGGTAGTACAAGAGTAGATCTACCATGAGATCAAGGAGGCTAAACCCTAGAAGCTAGCCTATGGTATGATTGTTGTTCGTCCTACGGACTAAAACCCTTCGGTTTATATAGACATCGAATAGGGTTAGGGTTACACAGAGTCGGTTACAATGGTAGGAAATCGTCATATCCATAGCGCCAAGCTTGCCTTCCACGCCAAGGAAAGTCCTATCCGGACACGGGGGGAAGTCTTCAATCTTCTATCTTCATAGTCCAGGAGTCCGGCCAAAGATGACAGTTCGGCCATCCGGACACCTCCTAGTCCAGGACTCCCTCAGTAGCCCCTGAACCAGGCTTCAATGATGACGAGTCCGACGCGCATATTGTCTTTGGCATTGCAAGGCGGGTTCCTCCTCCGAATACTTAGAAGGTTGGAACACATGGATAGTGTCCGGCTCTGCAAAACAAATTCCACATAACACCGTAGAGAGAATAATTTTTGCACAGATCTGTTGACGTATTCCGCGGCGTGACATCACACCATGGCCAAGCCTCTATTCATTTTTTATTTTTCTACCTCAGCGCACTTAGCGAGGCGATTTCCTTGGCACGTCTTATCAACGCGTAGATCGTGCCACCTTATTCCGGGATTCTCATCAATACGGACGTGGGTAACCCAACCGCGCCATTGATTGCGGCGCTTGGGAGATAAGAGAATTTTATCAGGTTGGTGGGGGACGCATAGCCTCGTCCGCTCATATAAGGGGATAAGGATCCACCTTTTTCACCTACGCCTTCTTCCTCCCTTGCTCATCCATTTCCGCGCACCCCGAGCTCCAGCGCCCAAGTTCACACATCCTCCCTCGACCATCTCCATCCATGTCTGGAGCGGGAGGCAGGTGGATGGTCTCCACCGTTATGGAGGGCCAAGTAAAAAAACTGCGGAAGGCCGGATACTTGTCCGGCGACATTGCATATCGGCTGCCCGACCAGGGGCAGCTCATCCCCACCCCTGAGCCTCATGAGCGGGTCGTATTTCTTGCCCACTTCCTCCGCAGACTGGGTTTTCCTCTTCACCCATTCGTCCGGGGGCTCAAGTTCTACTATGGCCTAGATATCCATGATCTGGCCCCAAATTTTATCCTCAACATCTCCGCGTTCATCATTGTGTGTGAGGCTTTCCTCTGCATCCAGCCCCACTTCGGTGGCTAAAGACGTTCAACGTCAAGCCGAAGGTTGTGAAGGGCCGTCAGGCGGAGTGCGGAGGCGCCATGGTTGGCAAGATTGCCAACGTCTTATGGCTTGACGGCTCCTTCGTGGAGACTGTAAAGGGGTGGTAGTCGGGGTGGTTCTACATCACTGAGCCGCGCGACTCTCAATGGGCGGCTACCCCCGAATTCCGGTCCGGCATTCCCACGTGGCTCACTTCTTGGAAGGAGACCGGCTTGGCGTGGGGCGATTCAACAGAGCTGACCAGACTCCAAACCTGTATGCAAACCCTGGTGAATAATAACCTTAGGCTTGTCAACTGATACAGGTTATACTCATCCGCCGGATTCTCCCATGCCAACAACGGGCCTTCAAATTGTGGGAGTATGATCCGGCGCGGCATCAGACCATGAAAAGGCTCTTCGACACTACGTACGAAGACGCCTGGAAGGCACTGTTCAAAGGAGCCGAAGCTCCCTCATCCGCCACCGAAGATCGCGGATTCCGCTTGGAGCGTCAGGCTTCCGTGGTAAGCTTTTTCGCCCCTTTAGGGGACTCTTTGTTTTTCATAGTTTAACTCTATGTGGGATCTAAACTCCCTCGCCTTTGACAGGACTGGCGAAAGACGTCCGGGCAGGTTATCTGTCCGGCTCCGCTGCCAGAAGATCCAGTAGACGCCCGCTTGGCGGGGCTGCTGGCTCCGGCGCCTTACGTGGTGCCGGAGAAGAAGGCCAAGAAGGAGGCCACGGGGACTCGAAAGAGTGCCCGGTGCCTGGTGTTGCCGGAATCATCGTCCGATGACTCCGAGGCGGAATCCTCCCGTGAAAACGGGGAGGAAGAAAAAGAAGCCTCTCCCTCGGCGGGGGGGGGGGGGGGGAAGAAGAGAAAGGCCGCCCCATCTGGGGAGAACCCTTCATCCGGACGTCTCTGCCACCGCCAACGATGGCGAGGAGGAGTGGCCTGCGAGGGCCAAGCCCCTGGCGAGATCGTAAGTGTCCAGATACCCATGGCTTTCCGTTTTATTCATTGCATAATGTTCTCTAATGCCGAACAATCATGCAGCCCGCCCAAGGATGATCTTGCCGCTTCGTCAAGCGGGTCCATGAGTTCGTCCGAGATGGAGAGTACTTCTCCTCTGGCCGCCTCCTCGCCTCGCGCCGCCAACGACACCGAGGTGGGGCCCCAAGGGGGGCCTGGTCAAGAGGAGGTGATGCAGGAGGCGCCACAAGGCGGCCTCCCGGACTTCGGGCGTGAGGGGAGCAAGACCCCTGGGGGCTCTAAGCCCGACCCTTGTCTGGACTCCATACCGGAACCTTTAGTGGTTCCAAAGTCCGGCAAGCGGCTCCTTTGTAAGAAGGGTAATACGCCGGTGTCCTCCGTCCAACCGGAGGCACCGGATAGCTTACTAGAGGCGCTTAACAGTGCTTCCATCGAGGAGGAGCACCACACTGTTATGAGTGCGGTGATCAAGAAAGTGCAGTCCTCCAAGAGCGGTCTGACTAAAGCCTGCAACAGCCTTCTAACAGGCTTTGAGGTAAGTTTTCAATATATGAAATAAGATTACTGCATAGACAGTAGCCCCTGATGCTCAGTTCGGTGCTCGAAAAGAAAAGCCGGACTGAGGATCTAAAAAGATATACGCAGGAGTCTAACATAGTTATGTCAATATGGGAATGCAGGCTGCCCTGCTGACCTCTGCCGCACTGTCTGCGGAGGTCAATGTATTGAAGGAGAGCCTCGAGCGGTCTGAGAACGAGCTCGGCCAAGCCAAAAAGCAGCTCGAGGATAAGGAAGGTAAGAAATACCTTATAGAGAATTAATAAAAATGTGGTTGCGAAAAAAAACAGGAATAACATGTGTATTGCATAGGCCACGAACGAGGTGGCCGTCTTGAAGGAGGCGGTGTCCGCGGCCGAAAACAAAGCGGCCGCGGAGCGCACCAAGCGAGAGGAGAGGGAGGCGCAGCTGGCGGAGGTCCGGCAAGAGCTCCAGTCTCTCGTGGAAAAACACGAGGGTTTGGAGCGTGACTCGAAGACCCGAGAGTCCGAGCTTGCCTCGGCTCTTGAGAGTGCCAAAGCTGCTAAGGCCGAGGCCCAGAAAGCCCTCCACGAGGGTTATGAGGAAGATAGCGGCGGGTAAGGAATTCTTTATGCAAAGCAAGATGTAAAAGTCAATTATGTGTTACTTACCCGAATCCGGAGCTCTCCAGGAGCCTTCGCAGATCTGCCCTGCAGTGTATCTGCCGCCGCCGCTTTCTACCGAGCCGAAGAGGGGAGCTCAACGGAGAAGTTGTTTTGGTCTCAGTATGATGAGGCCGAACAACCGGTGCCCCTGGGCGACCAGCTGAAGCAGCTGCTCGAGCTCCACAAGGTCGCCGAGCAGGCCATGAAGGGCCTTATAGCTCGGCTGTGGCTGAAGGAGGCCATGCCTGGGAGCTACTTCGGGCTAGTGCGGCGGCTGGTGGATGCCTGTCCCTGGATTGACGTCGTCAAGCGTTCCGTCTGCATAGAAGGTGCCCGTAGGGCCCTTGCCCGTGCTAAGGTGCACTGGGGCAAGCTGGACGCTGAGAAACTTGTGACTGACGGGCCGCCGCCGGGCAAAGATCACCGCAAACCCGAGTTGTATTATGAGGGCGTCCTGAAGGGTGCCCGTCTTTAGCGGGTGAATGCTCCAAAGATGTAATATTTGAGTAGACTCGCATTTCATTATCCTGTACGCTGAAAACTTGTTCATATGCGCTAAGCAACGCTTTTTAATTTAAAATATTACCTTCTGTGCGGCCGTTTATCAAATTTGAGAGATGGTGAGTCGTTGGCTTCAGCCCCCATGCCACGAGTGTTGGGGTGTTCGGGATAAACTTGAGCGCTCTTGTTCCCATTATTGGGTCCTTCGAGGGAGGCGCTCAACGCAGCGAACCAGGCAACCGGACTATAATGCTTGAACACTCTCACTTAGCAATAGAATTCTATAATTTTAAATTTCGGTGAAGCCCCTAGTATTCGGAAGACCGAGTTCGGGGCGCTATCCACGCCTTGGCCGAACTTTGCCGGTTCCTCGCTCTAAGCGGCATAAGTCTTTAAGGACTCAAAAAGCCTCTCCGAACAGCGACTAGCTCTCACCTCATCATGACGGTCAGTTTTAGCTTTCTCCACTGAGCTTCTCAACCCAGCTCAACTGGGGCACAATCGCAGTGGTTCTCCCAGCGCTACCTTAGCCGATATAGCGGAACGTAAGGTACCAAAACATGGGAGCCGGGCAAACCCAACTATTGACCCAAGACATGATTCGGAGCCGATGCATATAATGCTATAAGTTCGGGGTGCCGCGCACTTGTGAAAGTGTTCGGACTTATCACACCACATTTTGGGGTACATAAGCCCCTGGTGTATTGGCCGTACCAACTTGTACGGTTGCACAATGTCATAAATGAACATATATAATGGGAAACAATGCAGTAATAGGCAAGAGCTATATATTGTTTATTCACAAGGAACTGCAAGTAAAAGCAGAACGATACAAATTGTGCGATAAGAAAGGTATGGGACTTTTGACATGTCCCCTTCCAGGGGTAAGTTTGCGGTGTGGTATGTAAAACAGGTATACTGCTCGTAATAGAGACCACCTGGGCACTTGACGCAGTTTTCTACCTCCCTGGCTGTTGTATCGTGTGTTCGGCGTGAACGCCGGACAGGGCTTCTGGAGAACAGAGTCCTGAAAGTAAAAAGAAAAGAAGAAAGAAAAAAAGGAAATGACACAAACGGGAGCCCCTGGTGCGGTTTGGCCGCACTCTAGGCACGCAGTGGTCGTGGCCCGTCCCCTATGCCCATCATACTTCCGTAATTAAGTACGCGTCGTACTAGCTTCGCGAGTTCGCGAGGGATGGGGTTGGGGCCGCATTGCTACGCCTGCTCGGAACGTGCCAGGCGGTCTTCCTGTGGGTTACTGCGGGCGCGCTTGGTATTGTCCGATTTTATATTGGCCGGACTGGAGGATTGCCTTAAGAGGCTGCTCTGCACCTCTGCCGCAAGGGCAGCCGTATGCTCCTCCGTTCGGAGGGAGCACTCGGTGTTTCCATTGACCGTGATTACGCCTCGAGGGCCTGGCATCTTGAGCTTGAGGTACGCGTAGTGCGGCACCGCATTGAATTTTGCGAATGCGGTCCGTCCGAGCAATGCATGATAGCCGCTGCGGAACGGGACTATGTCGAAGATTAACTCCTCGCTCCAGAAGTTATCCGGGGATCCGAAGACCACTTCAAGTGTGACGGAGCCTGTACAGTTGGCCTCAACACCTGGAATGACGCCTTTAAAGGTCGTCTTTGTGGGTTTGATCCTTGACGGGTCTATGCCCATTTTGCGCATTGTATCCTGATAAATCAGGTTCAGGCTGCTGCCGCCGTCCATTAGGACTCTGGTGATATGAAATCCGTCAATAATTGGGTCGAGAACCAATGCGGCGAAACTGCCATGACGGATGCTAGTGGGGTGGTCCCTTCGATCAAAGGTGATCGGGCAGGAAGACCATGGGTTGAACTTTGGGGCGACTGGCTCCATCGCGTATACGTCCCTAAGTGCATGCTTCCGCTCCCTTTTGGGTATGTGGGTTGCGTATATCATGTTCACCGTCCGCACTTGTGTGGGAAAGCCCTTCTGTCCTCTATTGTTCGGCGGCCGGGGCTCCTCCTCGTCATCGCTATGCAGCCCCTTGTCGTTGTTTTCGGCGCTTAACTTGCATGCTTGCTTGAACACCCAACAATCCTTGTTGGTGTGATTGGCTGGTTTTTCGGGGGTGCCATGTATCTGGCACAAGCGATCGAGTATCCGGTCCAAGTTGGATGGGCCCTGGATATTTCTTTTGAATCGCTTTTTCCATTGACCGGGTTTAGAGCCTCTGAATCCGGCGTTGACTGCCGTATCTTCAGCATTGTCACCGTTAATGCGGCGTTTATGCTTGTTGCGACGCGACCTGCCATTGTTGTCCTTGGTATCTGAACTACCATGGTGTTTGGCCAAGTTATTGCTTCGAGCTAACCAGCTGTCCTCTCCCGCGCAAAAGCGGGTCATGAGTGTAGTGAGGGCTGCCATGGATTTCGGCTTTTCCTGTCCTAGGTGCCGGGCTAGCCACTCGTCGCGGATGTTGTGTTTGAAGGCTGCTAGTGCCTCTGCATCCGGACAGTCGGCGATCTGATTTTTCTTTGTAAGGAACCGCGTCCAGAATTGTCTGGCCGATTCTTCTGGCTGCTGAATGAAGTGGCTAAGGTCATCGGCGTCTGGTGGTTGCACAAATGTGCCCTGGAAGTTATCAAGGAATGCGGCCTCCAAGGTCCTCCCAACAACCAATTGACTCTGCTGGCAAGCTGTTGAGCCAATGCCGAGCTGGTCCTTTAAGCTTGAGTGGGAGGTATTTGATGGCATGTAGATCATCACCGCGGGCCATGTGGATATGGAGGAGATAGTCCTCAATCCAGACCGCAGGATCTGTGGTACCATCGTATGATTCGATGTTTACGGGTTTGAAGCCCTCAGGGATTTGATGATCCATTACTTCATCTGTGAAGCATAGTGGGTGTTCGGCGCCTCTGTATTGGGCTATGTCACGACGTAGCTCATATGAGCCTTGTCTACTGTGTTCGACCCGGCCGGGGTTGCTGTATCTGGCGTGATGGTAACCATCCCGAGTCGTTGGGCGCCCACGCGAACTGTAGATCGATCTTGTATGCTTTGCCTTATCCTCCAATATATCGCGCAAGTCCGGCACGTTTTCCCGTGCCTTGGTACTTTTTGAGCGGCGTCGGGGCGTGGCTTGAGCGGAGGGCCAAGAGGCTTCTCTGTCGCGGCCACGGGGTGGCCGGTCTGCCATGTCTTGCGCTGGTGACTCGGGTGCTTCCTCCTCTGATCGAGTCAACGGCCTGCGTTTGGGGTAGCTTTTGGAGGGGCGTTCGAGTTCATACTCTTCGGCTGCAAGGACTTCAGTCCATCTGTCAGCTAGCAGGTCTTGGTCAGCTCTAAGCTGTTGCTACTTTTTCTTGAGGCTGCTTGCCGTGGCCATGAGCCTGCGTTTAAAACGCTCTTGTTCGACGGGATCCTCTGGCACGACGAATTCGTCGTCGTCGAGGCTTTCCTCGTCTTCGGAGGGGGGCACATAGTTATTGTCCTCTGCCTCTCTTTCTGCCGCACTATCGTGCGGACTAGCTTCTCCCTCCTCCTGTGTTGAATCCTGCTGGAGGGGGTCATCTTTGGCACTGTTCGGGGTATTATTGTCTCCCGTGCCGGAATCACCATTTTTACAGTGGCGGGATTTAGAGCGGCGCCGTTGACGTCGGCGCTTCGGTTGTTTCTTGGAGGGGTCATCCTCCGTTGTTCCGTCGTCGTTCCCATCTTTTGGGATGTCCACCATGTATATGTTGTATGACGAGGTGGCCTTCCAGTGCCCCGTGGGCGCTGGTTCTTGATTATCTCCGACATCGTCGTCCATACCGTCGATGTCATCGGAGTTGAAGTCGAGCATGTCGGTTAAATCGTCGACAGTGGCTACGACGTGGGTGGTGGGTGGGCGTTGAATTTCTTCGTCGTCCGAATCCCAACCTTCCCGACCATAGTTCGGCCAGGGCTCCCCTGCTAAAGAGAGAGACTTTAATGAGTTCAGGATATCGCCAAAGAGCGAATGCTGAAAGATGTCCGCGGCGGTGAACTCCATGGCCGGCGCACAGTCGGGTTCGATTGGCAGGGGCGCTGGTGGTTCAGAGTCCGGAAGGGAGTCCGGCACCTGGGAGTCACGATCTTCGCAAAGGACGGGAGTGGTGTTCGGCTCGATCACCATAGAGTTTTCAGCCCCCGAGGTGGTGTCTAACCAGCCGTCCTCGATCGGCGAAACCGGCTCCGAATTAAAGGTCGGAGCGGGTACTGGTTCGACCTCCAGGGCACTGTTCGGCGGCAGAGCTAGATCATGCCCATCGAGACAGTGCGGCATGATTGGCCGTGGCTCGAATCCGTCGAAGATCAAGTCTCCGCGGACATCAGCCGTATAGTTCAAACTTCCAAATCTGACCTGATGGCCAGGGGCGTAGCTTTCAATCTGCTCCAGATGGCCTGATGAATTGGCCCGCAGTGCAAAGCCGCCGAACACAAAGATCTGTCCAGGGAGAAAAGTCTCACCCTGAATTGCGTTGTTGCTGACGATCAAAGGAGCCATCGGGCCTATAGGTGACAACACAGAGGAACTCTTAACGAAAGAACCAATGTCGGTGTCAAAACCGGCGGATCTCGGGTAGGGGGTCCCGAACTGTGCGTCTAGGCGGATGGTAACAGGAGACAAGGGACACGATGTTTTTACCCAGGTTCGGGCCCTCTCGATGGAGGTAATACCCTACTCCTGCTTGATTAATATTGATGATATGTGTAGTACAAGAGTAGATCTACCACGAGATCAAGGAGGCTAAACCCTAGAAGCTAGCCTATGGTATGATTGTTGTTCGTCCTACGGACTAAAACCCTTCGGTTTATATAGACACCGAATAGGGTTAGGGTTACACAGAGTCGGTTACAATGGTAGGAAATCTTCATATCCGTATCGCCAAGTTTGCCTTCCACGCCAAGGAAAGTCCTATCCGGACACGGGGGGAAGTCTTCAATCTTCTATCTTCATAGTCCAAGAGTCCGGCCAAAGATGACAGTTCGGCCATCCGGACACCCCCTAGTCCAGGACTCCGTCAGTGATCTCGACGTGTCCCCCCGTGTCCTGATAGGACTTTCATGATTGGTTCACATCAACCAATATGGAGATAGAAAGATCTATGGAGATGGTCGAGGTGCACGATATTTCTATCTTCTGAAATAGGTTCACATCAACCAATATGGTTTTCTTAAAGAAAGATCTATTCATGATTGTTTTGGGTGGGCATATGAATATTTGCATCAATGTCACAAGTCAAAGGAGGAAATCATTGTACTTAAATTGGACTTTGAAAAGGCTTTTGACACCATTGAACATCAGGCAATGTTGGATATTTTAAAAGCCAAAGGGTTTGGGGACAGATGGCTTACATGGATCAAAGTTTTGTTCACTTCTGCTTCCTCTGCTATATTACTTAATGGTGTTCCTGGAAAAAGAATTTATTTCCTTAGAGGTGTAAGGCAGGGGGACCCACTGTCCCCTCTTCTCTTTGTGCTTGCTGCAGACTTACTTCAGACAATTCTAAACAAGGCAATGCACCTGGGCTTGGTAATTTCTCCCTTGCAAGTGGAGTCATGCCCTGATTTTCCAATTGTCCAGTATGCTAATGACACCCTGGTTATTCTGCAAGAAGATGCAAAGCAACTACATTGCCTCAAAGCCCTTCTCAATACTTTTGCAGATGCTACTGGCCTTAAAGTGAACTACAATAAATCAAGTATGATTCCAATAAATGTGCCAGAAGAGAAGGTGGAGATTTTGATAAATACTTATCATTGCAAGAAGGAATCATTTCCAATCCAATATTTGGGAGCACCCCTAGGCCTTCATAAGCCTATTGTTGAGCAATGTTTTCCTCTTGTCATAAGACTACAGAAGAAGCTTGTGGGTTTGTCCACCTTTATGACTTTGGCTGGGAGATTGCTGTTAGTGAAATCTTTCCTAAACTCTTTGTTGATCTATCTCATGGGATGTCTTGATGTGCCTGTCACCATCAAAACCCAAGCTATAAAGTACTTGAGACATTGCCTTTGGAGAGGACCTGATCTGGAAGACCATAGACCTTCCATGGTGGGATGGAGCACTGTGTGTAGACCTAAAAAATCAAGGTGGCTTAGGAGTGATTGATATTTTTGTTTAGAATAAGGCCCTGCTCCTTAAGAATCTACATAAGTTCTACAATAGACACAATATTCCCTGGGTCAATTTGATTTGGGCATCCAATTACAACAATGATTCTCTGCCTGGTAATAGCTGGATTGGATCTTTTTGGTGGAAGGCTAACCTTAAGCTGATTGATAACTTTAAGTCTTTGGCCAGATGCAACATAGGTGATGGCAGGAGTGCTTATTTCTGGACTGATCTTTGGCACTCTAATTGCTTACAAGACATATTCCCTCATTTATTCTCTTTTGTGAAAAACAAGGATGCTACTGTTCACACCATTCTCCACACTGAGTACTTAGAGGACCTTTTCCATCTACCACTGACTCTGCTAGCTTTCCAGGAATTTGAGGCTATAGAGGACATATGCATTGCTTTAAGGGCCTCTGATACTTTAGATTGCACTGACACCTGGAGTTACATATGGGGAAATGAGCAATTCTCTGTGGCTAAGGCATATAAAGTAATGATGGGAGTTAAAGTTGTGCCACAGCAGTTCAATTGGATCTGGAACAACTCTTGCCAGCCAAAACACAAGGTGTTGTTTTGGAGACTACTTCATGATAGGCTCAATACTAGAAATCTCCTGAGAAGGAAATCTTTCCAGCTGGGCAACTATAATTGTGCTGTTAACAATTGTCCAAAGGAAGAAACTCTTCAGCACCTTTTCTGGACTTGCCCTTTCGCAGCTCAATGTTGGGACCTGGTTTGCCCTTCAAGACAGGCAAATGTTTCAATCATGGAAGCTTTTCTTGATCTCAAACAGAAACTTCATGTGCCTTTCTTCATGGAGATAATTATCCTTGCCTCTTGGGCTATTTGGATCTCCAGAAACAACCTGATCTTCCAAGCAATTCAACCTAGCATTCAAAGGTGGAAAACCATCCTCGTGGAGGAGCTCATTCTTATTAGATTTAGAATTAAGAAGAGTTATGCTGGAGCATAGTGTCTTTGGCTGGATAATCTTGTGCTATAATCCTAGATCTTAGTTCTTAGTTTTCTTTTTTTATTTCCTTGGCTTACCTCAAGCCTTCTGTACAGTGGAACCTTTTGTTGTCTCTCCCTTTTTAATTAATAAAAATTGCAGTGGGGTTTTTCCCTACTGTGTATAGTCAAAAAAATGTGTTTTGCCGCCCACGTTTGACGCCCACCATGTCTGAATGGACTCAGAGGTGATTGTGTCACGTTTGATTGAAGTTACTAGTCTACCCCAATCGACAGCAGTGTAAAACCGGTCAATTAGGATGTCAAGTGTCAGGGGTAGACACCATCTCGCAAACACTTGCTTCGGGCAGCCCACAAATGATAGTGGGTGTTTAGCCGCTTCATCCAAAACTTGGGAGAATTAGCATTCGCATTTACCCTGGGCCCTGGCAACTAAATTCAAATCCAATTTGTATTCGATTACGAATATCCATAGATAATTCTATGTTTTGTTATTTTTTTCTTCAAAACCACGACAAATATTTATTCCACCTTTATATATGATTATGATTTACAAATGCCATGATCTTCGAATTCAGTAGGTTGGATACACTCTGAGTCAACCAGTTATTTCATCCAATACAATATGCTCACACAAAAAACAGGGAAGCACAACTGGTTCCTCGCTCGATCAGGCGACGGCAAGACTGATGATCATTCGGACACATGAGCCAGAAAAGTTATATTGCAAAAACCCCACTGTACACAAGCACCATGAAATACGTGAGTATTCGGACAGTGGCTGTTACGTCTATGAGCAGGATACCAGCTTGTTGGGGCCTTCAGGATTTTTGAGTTGGAGGCGGGTAAACAGCCTTAGTTCACACTCTCTGTTTCTCGGACTCAATTATCCGATTAACCATGAGATCACCATTGGCAAGGACCTTGATGGCAGAGAGGCTCTGTTTGCTATGGAAAACTGTGTCTACACGGCGAGCCCTAGGACTTCAGGAGCAAACTCCCCTGATAGTCAACGATACAGCCTGCAGCCAAAAGAAGGTGATAATGACAAAGGCATCTAGATTAACTTTGATCCTTGGATGTTGATAATCCCCAAGTGCAGGGAATCATCATAGCAATTTCCAAAGGTGGAAGTGATAAGTATGGAGTGTCGAACCCACAAGGAGTTAAAGGTAAGATCAATATTCTCTCAAGCCCTATCTGCCACTGATACGACTCTACGTACACCGAACGTTTGCTTCCAACTAGCAACGAGAAATAAAACTATGTTGTGGGTATGAAGAGGATAACTTTGCATGGTATCGGAGAGCTAAAATATAAAAGTAGGTGCTGTTAACATAAAGTTAGAATATATTACTAAATATTATAAATAGCGAGTGTGGAATAATGGTGGATCAGTGTGCGGAATTGTCCTAGGCAATTATTAACAAGACCGGTAGTCACTATTGCAGTTTCATATGAGGGAGAGGCATAAGCTAACATACTTTCTCTACTTGGATCATATGCACTTATGATTGGAACTCTAGCAAGCATCTCCAACTACTAAAGATCATTAAGGTAAAACCCAACCAGAACATTAAAGCATCAAGTCCTCTTTATTCCCATACGCAACAATCCCTCTTACTCGGGTTTGTGTTTCAGTCACTCACCAACCTAGTATAAGCGAATCATGAACGTATTGCAAAACCCTACAGCGGGAATCCCTCACGCTTGCGCGACACGGAGGGCACCATAGGACAGCATCAAAGTAAAACATATAACTCATACCAATCTAGATCATCAATCAACCCAAAGACAAAAGATATCTACTCAAAATCATAGGATGGAAACACATCATTGGATCATAATATGTGGCATAAAGCACCATGTTCAAGTAGGGATTACAGCGGGGTGCGGGAGAGTGGACCGCGTAAAAGAGATGAGGATGGTGATGATGATGGTGATGTTGATGAAGACGATCACCATGGCGATGATTCCCCTCCCGATGGCACTTCGGCGTCACCGGAAGAGAAGAGGAGAGGTTCTCCCCCTTGTGCTTCCTCATCCATGGCCTCCACCCTCTGGTCCTTGGCCTTCATGGTGACGATGGCCCCTCCGAGATACTCCTCCATGGCCACCGGTGATGATGGCCCCCTCCGGCAGGGTGCCAGAGAGGGCCTAGCTTGATTTCTCATGGCTACAGAGGCTTGGTGCGGCTGAACTTTCGATCTAGGTTTCTTTCTGGAAGTTTGGGTATAAATAGAAGAGTTTTGTGTTGATTTCACATCAGGGGGGTCTCCGGGCTGTCCACGAGGCAGGGGGGGCGCCCTAGGGGGGTGGGCGCGCCCCCCACCCTCGTGGGCAGCCCGGGACTCTTTTGGCCTGCTTCTGGTACTCCGTGGGCTTCTTCTGGTCCAAAAATGATCTCCGTCAAGTGGCACGTCAATTGGACTCCATTTAATTTTCCTTTTCTGCAATACTCTAAAACAAGGAGAAAACAAAAACTGGCACTGGGCTCTAGGTTAATAGGTTAGTCCCAAAAATCATATAAAATATCATATAAATGCATATAAAACATCCTAGAAGGATAGTATAATAGCATGAATACTTCATAAATTGTAGATACGTTGCAGAGGTATCAGCATCCCCAAGCTTAATTCCTGCTCGTCCTCGAGTAGGTAAATGATAAAAGAAATAATTTATGAAGTGTGAATGCTAGCAAGTGCATAAGTTTGATCAATGATAATTCCAATCACTTTTTCTAGCATCATTATATGTCATAACAATAGTTCATCTCATAAAACTTTTCATGATCAAGTAACAAGCAAGTCACATGTTAAAGTATAGATCATAAACTTTCTTGAAAACTAACAAACAATATTCTCAGTCATCAAACAGTTGCAATTCATCTTATTTTCAGGAATAGTCTATGTTAGAGGTTTGATTTAGTAAACTCCACATACTCAACTATCATTTAGTCTTGCACAATTGCTAACACTCACGCAATACTTGTGGTTGTGGTGTTTTAGTCGGACACAGAGAAAGATAGGGGCTTATAGTTTCGCCTCCCAACCTTTTACCTCAAGGGTAATGTCAACAATAATAGCTCATGCTAACTTACATCCAATTAGATATATATATCAGGATCCTTCCAACATCCTGTGCTTGCCAAAGGATAAAATGTAAAAGTAAAGGTGAAGATCACCAAGACTCTTGCATAAGGTAGAAGATAAAAGTAAAAGATAGGCCCTTCACAGAGGGAAGCAGAGGTTTCCATGCGCTTTCAGGGTTGGATGCACAAAATCTTAATGCGAAAGAACGTCACTTTGTATTGCCACTTGTGATATGGACCTTTATTATGCAGTCCGTCGCTTTTATTTCTTCCACATCACAAGATCGTATAAAGCTTATTTCCTCCACACTAATCAATCATAGAGCAATTTTTATTGCTTGCACCGATGACAACTTACTTGAAGGATCTTACTCAATCCATAGGTAGATATGGTGGACTCTCATGGCAAAACTTGTTTTAAGGGTATTTGGAAGCACAAGTAGTATCTCTACTTGGTGCAAAGAATTTGGCTAGCATGAGGGGGAAAGGCAAGCTCAACATGTTGGATCATCCATGACAATATACTTTATTTCAGATATAAGAAAACATAACCCATTACGTTGTCTTCCTTGTCCAACATCAACTCTTTAGCATGTCATATTTTAATGAGTGCTCCCAATCATAAAAGATGTCCAAGATAGTGTATTTATATGTGAAACCTCTCTTCCTTCAATATTCTTTCATGAATTGTTCAAGTGACCAATTCTACGTTTGCTAACTTTCAATAAGTTTACTACCTATGCTTATTATGTGTGAAGTAATTACTCCCCATGTTTTAAGCATATGAAACAAATATAAATTCAGGTTTATGACATTCAATTTATTCAACCATTTACTCATAGGATATACGTGAAGCACATGAGTAAATGACAAACTACTCCAAAAGATATGAGTGAAGAACACTGAGTAGTCAAATAATTAACTAGCCATGGGAGGATTCTTTTTCATTAAATATTTCAGATCAAATGATTTTATTCAAACAGCAAGTAAAATCTAAAACACGCTCCAAGCAAAACACATATCATGTGACGAATAAAAATATAGCTCCGAGTAAGGTATACCGATAGTTTTGAAGACGAAAGAGGGGATGCCTTCCGGGGCATCCCCAAGCTTAGGCGCTTGAGTCTTCCTTGAATATTACCTTGGGGTGCCTTGGGCATCCCCAAGCTTAGGGTCTTTCCACTCATTATTCTCCTCATATCGATATCTCACCCAAAGCTTGAAAACTTCAATCACACAAAACTTAACCAAACTTCGTGAGATAGGTTAGTATGATAAAGAGTAAACCATTCACTTTGGTACTATCAAAGACAAGGTTCATAATTGTTCTCACACAATGTCTACTGTACCATATCATTTCTACAATTTATATTGAGAAATATAAGCCATAGAAACTAGAAAACAAGCAAACTATGCAATGAGAACAGATTCTGTCAGAAACAGAACAGTCTGTAATGATCTGAACATAAACCATACTTCTGCTACTCCAAAAATTATGAAATAAATTGGTGGACGTGAGGAATTTGTCTATTAATATTCTGCAAAAGTAATCAACTAAACATCACTCTTCTGAAAAAAATGACAGCTTATCTCGTGAGCGCAAAGTTTCTGTTTTTTACAGCAAGATCACATTGACTTTCCCCCAAGTCTTCCCAAAGGTCTTACTTGGCATTTTATTGAAACAAAAGCTATAAAAATGATTAATACAGTAGCTTAATCATGTAAACACATGAAAACCGAAAGGGTAAATATTGGGTTGTCTCCCAACAAGCGCTTTTCTTTAATGCCTTTTAGCTAGGCATGATGATTTCAATGATGCTCACATAATAGACAAGAATTGAAACACAAAGAGAGCATCTTGAAGAATATGATTAGCACATTTAATTCTAACCCACTTCCTATGCCTTGGGATTTTGTGAGCACACAACTTATGGGAACAAGAATCAACTAGCATAGGAAGGCAAAACATGTATAACTTCAAAACTTTAAGCACATAGAGAGGAAACTTAATATTATTGCAACTCCTACAAGCATGTATTCCTCCCTCATAATAATTTTCAGTAGCATCATGGATAGAAACTTTGTTCACATACTCAATTGGAACCTCTTCCGAAATAGTGGAATCATTACTAGCTAAAGTTGACACTCTTCCAAATCCACTTACATAAATATCACACTAAGATTCAACATCCTCCAAAATAGTGGGATCACTAATTCCTAAAGTTGACACTCTTCCAAACCCACTTTAAATGATAGTATTATTCATACTACAAAAGATATAAGTGAAGTTCATGGAGCATTCTACAACTAACCAATATCCAAGCTCAAAATATACAAGTGATGCACACGAAGCATTCTATAAAACCATACTCAAAAGATTTAAATGAAGCACAAAGAGTAATTCTACAAAGTCATACTTAAAAGATATAAGCGAGGCACATGAAGTATTCTATAAATTGATGGAGGGACATATCATACTAGCATGGTTCTTTAAAGAAAAAGAAAAACACAAAGGACACAAATCATGTGAACAAAACAAAAACCGAGGTATACCGATAATTGTTGAAGAAGAAAGATGGGATGCCAACTGGGGCGTCCCAAAGCTTAGATGCTTGAGTATCCTTTGAAATATTTACTTGGCGTGCCTTGTGCATCCCCAAGGTTGAACCCTTGCTTCTCTTTATTCTTCTCACATCGGTAACTCCTTGTTCTTCGAACACTTCATCCACAAAAACTTAACAAAAACTTTGCGAGATCCGTTAGTATAACAAAGCAAATCACTACTATAAGTACTGTTGCAAACCAATTAATATTTTTTTTTGCATTATAGCTACTGTAATATAACTTTTACATGTATTAATCCACTGATAGAGACCGATAGTTTCATCAAAACAAGCAAGCAATGCATCAAAAACAGAATCTGTCTTAAGCAGGACAGTCTGTAGTAATCTGGAAGTTTAGCAAACTTCTGTAACTCCTAAAATTATGAACTAAATTTTAAAATTTGAAAAATTTGTACAGAAGTAATGTGCCAAATGTTTCAGACCCATTTGACTTTCCAGTAAAAAATGTAAATTCACGCACTACAGCCAAAGTTTATGTTTTTGTTCTGCACATAGTAAACAAGCAATCTAATCATCCTAAAACCAAAGCTTGGCACATTATTTTTATAATACAATGAATATATACAAGGGGATAATTATTTACAGAGAAACTTCCATGAAAAATTCTACATTGTTTTCGTGAGCATGAACACAAGTGCTCAAGGTCGACCCTCACTTCGTCAATGCATAACTTTCCAATCACTTCTCTTTTTGAAAAACTTTTTAGGCATGAAAGGCAAGTAATTTTTTTTGTATTTTCATTCTTTTAATTTTTTTTGTATGTTTCACCCACAATTAAACAGAAACAAAAAGTAAAAAGCAAAATCTACTTAGTGAAGAAAGCAAACAAGCACACACGAGAATATCAACCCCAGCTATTGCTCCCCGGCAACGGCGCCAGAAAAGAGCTTGATAATCCCCAAGTGCAGGGAATCATCATAGCAATTTCCAAAGGTGGAAGTGATAAGTATGGAGTGTCGAACCCACAAGGAGCTAAAGGTAAGATCAATATTCTCTCAAGCTCTATCTGCCACTGATATGACTCTACGTACACCGAACGTTTGCTTCCAACTAGCAACGAGAAATAAAACTATGTTGTGGGTATGAAGAGGATAACTTTGCATGGTATCGGAGAGCTAAAATATAAAAGTAGGTGATGTTAACATAAATTTAGAATATATTCCTAAATATTATAAATAGCGAGCGTGGAATAATGGGGGATCGGTGTGCGTAATTGTCCTAGGCAATTATTAACAAGACCGGAAATCACTATTGCAGTTTCATATGAGGGAGAGGCATAAGCTAACATACTTTCTCTACTTGGATCATATGCACTTATGATTGGAACTCTAGCAAGCATCCACAACTACTAAAGATCATTAAGGTAAAACCCAACCATAGCATTAAAGCATCAAGTCCTCTTTATTCCCATATGCAACAATCCCTCTTACTCGGGTTTGTGTTTCAGTCACTCACCAACCCACTATAAGCGAATCATGAACGTATTGCAACACCCTACAGTGGGAATCCCTCACGCTTGCACGACATAGAGGGCACCATAGGAAAGCATCAAAGTAAAACATACAACTCATACCAATCTAGATCATCAATCAACCCAAAGACAAAAGATATCTACTCAAAACATCATAGGATGGCAACACATCATTGGATCATAATATGTGGCATAAAGCACCATGTTCAAGTAGGGATTACAACGGGGTGCGGGAGAGTGGACCGCGTAAAAGAGATGAGGATGGTGATGATGATGGTGATGTTGATGAAGACGATCACTCTGGCACCACCTGAAGAGAGGAGGAGAGGTTCTCCACCTTGTGCTTCCTCCTCCATGGCCTCCACCCTCTGGTCCTTGGCCTTCATGGTGATGATGGCCCCTCCGGGATACTCCTACATGGCCACCGGTGATGATGGCCCCCTCCGGCAGGGTGCCAGAGAGGGCCTAGATTGATTTCTCGTGGCTACAGAGGCTTGCGGCGGCGGAACTTCCAATCTAGGTTTCTTTCTGGAAGTTTGGGTATATATATTAGAGTTTTGCGTTGATTTCACGTCAGGGGGGTCTCTAGGCTGTCCACGAGGTAGGGGGGGCGTGCCCTAGGGGGGTGGGTGCGCCCCCCGCACTCGTGGGCAGCCCGAGACTCTTCTGGCCTGACTCTGGTACTCCGTGGGCTTCTTCTGGTCCAATAATGATCTCCGTCAAGTGGCACGTCAATTGGACTCTGTTTAGTTTTCCTTTTCTGTGATACTCTAAAACAAGGAGAAAATAGAAACTGGCACTAGGCTCTAGGTTAATAGGTTAGTCCCAAAAATCATATAAAATATCATATAAATGCATATAAAACATCCTAGAAGGATAGTATAATAGCATGAATACTTCATAAATTATAGATACGTTGGAGACGTATAAGATGTCTCAAGTCCGGCAGGTGGTGATGTGGGTCAAGCCTTCGGGTTGATAGGTAATTGGGCTGTTGCTGAAAGGGTGGAGTACAGGTGTCTCCAGATCACTGGTCGCTGAAGTAGGGCTGCAAATTATGATGGTGTTGGATCATCCCTCTTCGAATGACTTGTTGTCTTTGCTGCTTGTTCTGGATGGGTAGTTCTCTCTTTTGTTATGCATATTCCTTGTTATTTGGTCATCCTCGTCTATGTCACTCTTACTATGTAATAGTTGCCTCTATTTAGAATGTCATTCTCGTCTGGATCATGAGAGTCTGAGCGCTGCAGATGGGTGCGTTTTGGTGGTGTAGCAAGACTTCTTATGAACTATCATGTCTTGTTGTTTATGTCAGTAGTAGTCACTAGTCAGTGTTTGAATGTTGTATATATCATTGTTTCAAACTATTTATTATCTTGAACTGTTGGTGGGCTAAATGAGGGCATCACCATTATCCAGTGTTCAAAGTATATCTCCTTTTTTCAAGTTATAATTTGAGCTCAGTGTCTTTTCGATGATGTACACTTGTTTAGGCTAGTGAGGTGTCATTGAATATGGGTTGTGTTGGGGATATAACTACTGGGTATGAACCGCCCAGAAGGGGCCGGGTCATACCACTAGCGACTTATCAATTAAGATGGCGGATCATACAAGCCCGTTGACGGCCCAACACCCAGAGGCGGCTTGAGGCCCAAGAGGATGAACGGCCATATGTGTATGACTTGTTTTGTAAGGCAAGTGTAGTTAGCAACCAAGCCGGACACATTGTGTATGAGCCGGTCGGGACTCCGTGAGTCGCTGGACGTCAACCTGTGTATATAAAGGGAGGACCCGACGGCGGTTTAGGACAAGAAACAAGAGATCGAGAATAGGTCAAGCGTATTCGCTCCCTGGTAATAGAAACCCAAGAAATACAATCCCAAACTGGAGTAGGCCTTGTTACCTCCATCGTGAGGGGCCGAACCAGTATAAACCCTTTGTGTCCTTTGTCCCGATTAACCCCTTTAAGCTAACCTAGTTGCGATGGCTCCACGACTAAGTCCTTCCGCTAGGACATCTGTCGTGTCAAGTCCACGACAGTTGGCACCCACCATGGGGCCAGCGCACGGTGGTTTTGAGTTCTTGAAGGAAAGCTTCAAAGGGATCAAGGGATACACTATGGGCCGGATGACCAAGAGTCGTCACGGCAAGCTCTACATCAACGATGCCGGCTGGGGCCCCGAGGCCGGCTCAATCGAGTACGGGTACCGGGTCCCCTTCGGCGGAATCCACGTCTTCATCGGCAAAATCGGAGAACCGGGCCCTGAGACGGACACCTGCATCGACATCATCGAGATGGCTCAGCGTGCACGACTCTCCCAGGTTCAACTCGCCATGAAACATGCCTTTCTTGGTTTCATCCATGGGGCAGAAGTTGAGGAATGATCTTTGTCTGGTGGTGAGACGGCCATCTACTCTGATGGTGAATTGTCCATAGGCGAGACCAATTCAATGTATCAAGTGCAAGATGGTCGGCTCGGGGGCTGTTCCGATGGCGATAATATTGCGGACCTGTATGAGCCACCGAACAGGGTTGCGATCTTCATGGCAGATACACAGCCGGCACTCAGTTCGACAACCGCCATGGCTATGACCTCTAGCTCAACTGTTGCGGCGATGGCTGGTGCTAGTGGCACTACACGCCCACCGGCTCAAGCTTTGACAGAGTTATTGGAGGCTTTGGCGACTCTGATGGGGGTGGATGTAACCCTAGACAACCAGGAACAACACAAGATAGATGTGGCGAAGCTACGAGATGAGATAGCTCAAGCCAAAGAAGAGCTGGCGGCTGAGAACGCTAGGATGGCTACAGAGCGAGCTGCTTTGGATGCCTAGGCACAACGGATTCAGGCAGATTCTTTATGGCTCACCTTGGATCAAAACGCTTCAAACGAAATCATGAGAAGGAGGCACCAGAGTCGTTTACCCCCAGTTTATGACGCGAGGAACCTCTTCGACACGCCTGGAGCGGGGACTAGTGACCCGCCAGTGGTGAACCGGGCGGTTGAGGCACCTGGGACTGGAGCTCCGGTTCAGCCGCATGCGATGGATCTGCCTTGCTTGAATAACACTCCGCCTCAGCACGTCCCGGCACCGCCGGGTCATTATTCTAACCCTTTGGATAATATGATTGCTGCGGCAACTCGATTGGCGGCTCTACCAGTTGAAGGCGAGTCTCCAGATGCAATAGAGACACGGAGGGCTAGAGAACTTCTTCAAATGGCACTGGATCAGCAAGCGGCTTACTCGTACAGTCGCGAAAGGATTCACTCAACCCCGCGGCCAAGCCGGATTCATATTGACTCGCCAACAGTTTCAAGCAGCGAACAACGTCGTAACCAACCTCGTGGGCATGACCCGGCGCGCTATGGTGTGGATGCTCAGACTTTGGTGGATCAGGGCAGAGCGTGTCGGGAGGCTGAGTTGGAGGCTCAGCTGGTGTCTCAACAGCAATCGCCAGTTTATCCATCAGCATCAGTAGAAGCAGGAGTGACCTCCCGTACATTGGGTGTTCCATGTTTAATGCCAGCTCTGCGCAATGATCGTTTACCTAAGGATTTCAAGGGTCCTTGTAAGGTGCCTAAATACATGGTGGATCAGCCCGTGAGGCTTGGATAGAGAGTTATGAGATGGCCATGGAGATGTTGGATGTTAGTGATGCTGCATGTGCCAAGTATTTTACCATGATGTTGGATGGGTCGGCTCGTACCTGGTTGAAGGGGCTTCCTGCTAATTCCATTAGATCATGGGCAGAGTTGAAAGCTTGTTTCATCCAAAATTTTAAAGACATGTGCAAGCAGCCTCTGTCGATCTTGGATTTGGATTCTTGTGTTCAACGTGAGGGTAAGTCGAAAACCAATTGGGTGCACCGGATCTCAGCTGTTATACATTCTTCAGATAGTATCAATGTCGGCTCAGCAGTTCTGATGTTGGAGAAGAATTGTCGCTTCCTCCCCTTGATGCAGAAGCTGGGACGGCTTAAACGTCACTGCAATGACATGGGGGAGCTAGTGGCGGCTCTCGTCAAGTATGCCGACTCTGATAGTACCAAGGACCCCGAGTCTGATGATGAGAAGCCGGGTAAGGGAAAGAAGAGCAGCAATACAAAAGGGCAGCAACATAACCCAACAGGTCAAGGTGGCAATGGTAAGCGCAAGGCTGATGGCATCTTGGATTTTGTGGCTAACACCAATACGCAGAATAATAATCAGTGTCGCAAGGGGAAACCGCCACCTCGGTTTGTACGATCTAAATTCAACCATGAGGCGATGATGAATCAGCCTTGCCCAAAGCATGGTATGCATGAAAAGCCAACCAATCATCTCTGGATGGATTGCTTCATTATGAGGGAGTATAAAAATTCCAATTTTTTCTAGAACAATCATGGACCGAATGGCGGCTCAAGATCTGGCTCTCACGGTCCCGGTTTTGGTGGTGGTGGCTCAAACTCTGGTTTCCAGGGCCAAGGCAATCAAGGTGGTTTTAATCAGCAGTCTGGTCAGGGGAATCAGCAGCAGCAGTCTGGTTATCAGAGTAACCCGAAGTAGTTGAATAGTGGACAGTGCCATGTTTTCACCACGAGTTTGTGTAAATGGGATCAGAAGCTCCATAAAAGGGCAGTGAACGCAGTTGAGCCGGCGATTCCCTGTTACTTGTCATGGTCTAAACATCCTATTCTTTTGAGCCGTGAGGATCACCCGTCGCGGGTTGATAATCCAGGCCACTTGGCTTTGGTGGTGGTGCCTCAGGTTGGAGGGTATAGATTTACTAAGGTACTCAAGGATGGGGGCAGCAACATCAATATTCTTTATTATGAAACTTTTCATCGTATGAGTTTGACTGAAAAAGACCTTAATCCGTCGAACACTGTTTTTCATGGCGTGGTGCCTAGTAAGTCAGCGTATCCATTGGGCAAAATATCTATGGAAGTGGCTTTTGGTGATGATCATGATTCTAGATCTGAGACATTCGCTTTTGAGGTGGTTAAAATCAAGAGCCCTTATCATGCTTTATTTGGGCAGCCGACTTATGCTAAGTTCATGGCAAGGCCTTATTATGTTTATTTGCAGCTTAAGATGCCGGGTCACAAGGGTACCATCATCGTGCATGGAAGCCGGAAGATAGCCTTGGAGTGTGAACAAGGATGTCGGCGTTCTGGGGACGGGGGTACCCATACTTGCCTGCCTGCGGCCTGCGGCGTGGCTCAAGGGGTGGCCCAGCACGGCCCATCATCGTCAACACAAGCTCAAGACCCTCGCGAGGGGCCAAGCCTCACGGGGTGGACGACAGGAAGCTCCCTCAGGCACGGCCTCATCAGGCAGGCTCGCGAGGATGCAGAGAGATCAAGGCGGGGTACCTCACGAGGTGCCCATGACGCAAGCCATGACGACCAAGGGCGCCAGGCGGGCGCCAGCCCGCACAGTGTCCTCATTTCCTCTTTGGTGCAAAGGAGGCAAGCGCAGGTGAGAGTATCAAGCAAAGGCAACCATTTCGGTGCAACAAGACCAAGACCAACACAACGGCAGGAAGGAGGTCATCGTGGAGCCCAAGCCGACGTCACCGTCAGAGTCTTTGGCAGGCGAGGACCAACTTTAGTCAGGATAAGTGTACTAGATGTTCCCCTTCAAAATGGTCAATTGTTGGCGCCCTTCCCGCTCAATATTTGGGAAGAAGCCCAGGGCCTTTGCCTATAAATAGGACTAGCCACCCACAGGGTAGAGGCATCTCGAAAAGAGAGAGAGAAGCGACTGAACTCCCCCTAGCAGTTCATCACACCAGCCAAGAACAGACCCTCGCGAGGTTGTTCTTCCTTGTACTGTTCATCATCAGCCCCAGAGGCAATCCACCACACCACACACAGGAGTAGGGTATTACACCACGATGGTGGCCCGAACCAGTATAAACCTTGTGTCCCTTATGTTGCTCTTTGTGTAGTTTAGGTCCTTGCGAGGAGATGAGGTGTAGGTAGGTAGGAGGTGTGATCTCCGTGTGCACCCCAGAGTTCGAACCTAGAGGGTCTGCCGGAACCCGAAATCCGACATTTGGCACGCCAGCTAGGGGTGCGCCGGAGCTTTCCCTCCTGCCAACTCGCCCTCCGCCAACATCGGGATTCGCCCAATGATGACCAGCGCGCCGCCTACTCCGGTCGCCAACGCCGGCGCAGGGGCTAGGGGGCTCCGAGCCTTGGCCCCAGCCCTGCGACAGGTGCAGTGGCCGAACAAGTTCAAGCCGGAGACGCCACCGCGCTACAACGGCACGACTGATCCGCTGGCCTTCCTACTGGCGTACGAGGAGGCCATCCTCGAAGCAGGGGGTGACGATAGGGTCATGGCTAACTGGCTTCCCATGGCCCTCACCGGCGCCCCGTGCATGTGGCTACTCCACCTGCCAGCGGCTTCCGTGGCCTCTTGGGAGGTGCTGCGCGACCTTTTCCTCGCCCATCATGTTGCGCCGGCGCCCCCGGTCACCGCAGCTCTCCTAGGCGGCTCGCAGGTGCCACCTTCAGGCCGCCACATCAAGCCATTCGCCCGCCAGATCGGTGCTGCCTCCGTGCAGCATGGGGCTCCTCCGGGTTGGTCGGCGCCCAGGGCTGATCTGGCCTTCAGCTGGGAGGATCACCCCTCCAACTCAGCCTGCTTGGGCGCGCTCCCAATGCTGTGCACCCCCACCATCTTCCAGGTAGCCGCACCAGGACTCTCATCGACGGTGGTGCGGGCCTCAGCGTGCTCTCGGTTGAAGCCTTCAGCCTCCTCCACATACCGTCGGAGCGGCTTCAGCCCAGCAGGCCCTTCTTGGGCGTCGGAGGCGGTTCATCCGGCTCCCTGGGGCAGATCCGTCTTCCGGTGACCTTCGGCACCTACGACAACTTCCGCACGGAGCTGATCGACTTCGACATCGCCCCCATTGGCCTCCCATACAATGCCATCCTCGGCTATCCAGCACTAGCCTGATTCATGGCCGCGACTCACCCAGCGTACAACCTCATGAAGATGCCCGGGAGCAACGGCGTCCTCACCGTGTCCGGAGACACCGGGGATGCGTTGCAAGTGCTCAAGCTCGTCTTCAAGACGGCGGCGGTGGCGCAGCCCGCTGACTCAGACGCCCCTGAGCCCAAGGGGGCTGCGCCGGCCAAGAAGAAGCAGTTGTTCACCCAAAACAAGGCAGAAACCAAGCAGATACTGGTCGACGAGAACGGATCCACTAACGCCACCTTCACCATAGGCGCCAACCTCGAGCCCGAGCAGGAGGAGGCCCTGGTCAAGTTCCTATGCGCGAACAAGAAGGTATTCACATGGGAACCTGATCAGCTGGCAGGGATCCCAAGAGGCGTAATCGAGCACCACCTCAATGTGTGCCCCAACGTACGCCCCGTGAAGCAGAAAGCGAGACGGCAGTCCACTAAGAAGCAGGCTTTCATCATCCAAGAGACCTGCAATCTAGAAGCGGCAGGGGTCATTCGCGAGGTCTGATACCTAGATTGGTTGGATAACCCGGTTGTCGTGCCAAAGAAAGGGGGGAAGGAACGCATGTGTGTTGACTTCACCAACCTCAACAAAGCCTGCCCGCAGGATCCATTCCCGCTCCCTCGTATCAATCAGATTGTCGATTCCACCGCCGAGTGCGACTTGTTGTGTTTCCTGGATGCCTTCTCTGGCTATCACCAGATCAAGATGGCAGTAGAAGACGTGGAAAAAATGGCTTTTCTGACCCCGTGTGGAGTGTACTGCTACACATGCATGCCGTTCGGGCTGCACAACGCAGGAGCGACCTTTCAGCAGCTGATGCACATCACCTTGGGTCCGCAGCTCAGGAAGAATGTGGACGCTTACGTCGATGACATTGTGGTGAAGTCTCGGGAAGCCAGAAGCCTGATACAAGACCTGGAGGAAACCTTCGCGAGCCTCAACGCAGTGAACCTGTGGCTCAACCCGGAGAAGTGTGTGTTTGGGGTCCCCTCGGGCAAGCTCTTGGGATTCCTCGTGTCCCACCGGGGCATCGAGGCTAACCCAGAAAAGGTCAAGGCGGTCGAGGACATGAGCCCGCCGAAGACCCTCAGAGAAATGCAGAAGCTCACTGGGCGCGTGACTGCACTAGGACGCTTCATCTCCAAGTTAGGGGAGCGAGCGCTGCCCTTCTTCAAGCTAATGAAGAAAAAGGGGCCCTTTGAATGGACTGAAGAGGCCGACAAGGCGTTCCAAGATCTCAAAAGGTACCTAACCAGCCCTCCGGTAATGGTGGCTCCGCGCCCTCAGGATCCCCTGGTGCTCTACCTTGCAGCCACTCCCTACTCTGCCAGCGCAGCCCTGGTGGCGGTTAGGGAGGAGCGTTGGACCAAAGCCGCGGCAGCTGCCCGGGTCAAGGCGAAGCAGGATCAAGAGGGCCTCACAGAGACCACTACCACAGCCGAGAAGGATCAACTGTCGGCGTTCTGGGAACGGGGGTACCCAGACTTGCCTGCCTGCGGCCTGCGGCGTGGCTCAAGGGGTGGCCTAGCATGGCCCATCTTCATCAACACAAGCTCAAGACCCTCGCGAGGGGCCAAGCCTCACGGGGCGGACAACAGGAAGCTTCCTCAGGCACGGCCTCGTCAGGCTGGCTCGCGAGGAGGCGGAGAGATCAAGGCGGGGTACCTCACGAGGTGCCCATGACGCAAGCCATGACGACCAAGGGCGCCAGGCAGGCGCCAGCCTGCGCAGTGTCCTTATTTCCTCTTTGGTGCAAAGGAGGCAAGCGCAAGCGAGAGTATCAAGTAAAGGCAACCATTTCGGTGCAACAAGACCAAGACCATCCCAACGGCAGGAAGACGGCGTCATCGTCAGAGCCTTTGACAGGTGAGGACCAACTTTAGTCAGGATAAGTGTACTGGATGTTCCCCTTCAAAATGGCCAATTGTTGGCGCCCTTCCCGCTCAATATTTGGGGAAGAGGCCCAGGGCCTCTGCCTATAAATAGGACTAGCCACCCACAGGGTAGCAGCATCTAGAGAAATCGAGAGCTAGAGACGGATCGACCATCTTGCATCTAGCAGGGAGAGAGATAAGCGACTGAACTCCCCCTAGTAGTTCATCGCACCAGCAAAGAACAGACCCTCGCGAGGCTGTTCTTCTTGTACTGATTCATCATCAGCCCCCGAGGCAATCCACCACACCACAAACTAGAGTAGGGTATTACACCATAACGGTGGCCCGAACTAGTATAAACCTTGTGTCTCTTGTGTTGCTCTTTGTGTAGTTTAGATCCTTGCGAGGCGATGAGGTGTAGGTAGGCAGGAGGTGTGATCACCGCGCGCACCCCAGAGTTCGAACCTAGAGGGTCTGCCGGAACCCGAAATCCGACATATGGCGCGCCAGGTAGGCATGCGCCGGACTCCGCCTTAAGCCACCCTGTTCTTCGCCGCCCCTCGCATCCATGTCAGACGCTCGTTGGGCCCGCGCAGAGCGCCGGGCCGCTCTCGCCACTCGCGTCGCCCAGACGGCCCCCGTCGGCGGCCGCCCCCGCCGTTCCCCGTCGCCTGCCATTGTCGGTGTTCTGGGAATGGGGGTCCCCAGACTTGCCTGCCTGCGGCCTGCAGCGTGGCTCAAAGGGGGCCCAGCATGGCCCATCTTCACCAACAAAAGCTCAAGACCCTCGCGAGGGGCCAAGCCTCGCAGGGAGGATGACAGGGAGCTTCCTCAGGCACGGCCTCATCAGGCTGGCTCGCGAGGAGGCGGAGAGATCAAGGCGGGGTACCTCGCGAGGTGCCCATGACGCAAGCCATGACGACCAAGGGCGCCAGGCAGGCGCCAGCCCGCGCAGTGTCCACCTTTCCTCTTTGGTGCAAAGGGAGCAAGCACAGGCGAGAGCATCCAGCAAAGGCATCCGTTTCAGTGCAGCAAGACAAAGACCGTCGCAACGGCAGTAAGGAAGTCATTGTGGAGCCCAAGCAGGCGTCACCACCAGAGCCTTTGACAGGCGAGGACCAAATTTGGTCAGGATAAGTGTACAAGATGTTCCCCTTCAAAATGGCCAATTGTTGGCGCCCTTCCCGCTCAATATTTGGGAAGAGGCCCAGGGCCTTTGCCTATAAATAGGACTAGCCACCCACAGGGTAGAGAGATCGGAGATCAGAGATCGGAGATCGGATTGACAGAGGGGCATCTCGGATTGATAGAGGGAAAAACCCCAGAGAGAGAGAAAGGCGACTGAACTCCTCCTAGCAGTTCATCGCCCCGGCCAAGAGCAGACCCTCGCGAGGCTGTTCTTCCTTGTATTGTTCATCACCATCAGCCCAAGAGGCAATCCACCACACCACAAACTAGAGTAGGGTATTACACCACAATGGTGGCCCGAACTAGTATAAACCTCGTGTCTCTTGTGTTGTTCTTTTCATAGCTTAGATCCTAGCAAGGCGGCGGGGTGCAGGTAGGTAGAGGGCGAGATCTCCGCGCGCACCCCAGTGTTCGAACCTAGAGGGTCTGCCAGAACCCGAAATCCGACATTTGGCGCGCCAGGTAGGGGTGCGCCGGAATTCGTCTTCCGCCACCCTGTTCTCCGTCGACCATCGCATCCATGTCTGACGCTCGTCGGGCCCGCGCCGAGCACCGAGCCGCTCTCGCTTCCCGCGTCGCCCAGACGGCTCCCGTCGGCGGCCGCCCTCATCGTTCCCCGTCGCCTGCCGCCAACGCCGCCACCGGCCCGGCGGGGAACGAGCAGCAAGCATCGTCCCAGCATCCGTCTGTGAGGCAAGACGGCCGCACTGCTACCCCCTCACTCGCCCCAGCTGGTTCTTCGTCTCGCGCGTTCTGCGCGCCCATGGAGGCTCGAGCTGCGCTCATCGCGGCAAACGAGCTCCTGCGCTACCGCCCAGTCAACGACATCTAGGAAGAGTGGCTCGACCGCGTCGCTGAGCTCGTCCACGCTGCAGGGGGCTCCCCTGCGCCGTCCGTCCTGCTGCACCGTACCCCGCCCTGCGCGGGCGACGAAGCTCAGGGGGCGCCTCAGCCGCCTCCCCCTCAAGAAGGCGCCCTGGCCCCAAGGCGCGTGGTCCTTGGGCGGAACCCACTCCGTCCGGCGCCAGCGCGGCAAGAGCAGAGCTGCCAAGAAGTCCCTCGCCTGCAAGAAGCTGCCCGAGTGCTCCCTGCTCCGGCTCGTCGCGACCACGCTCCTGCTCCAGCACGTCAAGACCCTGCGCTGCTACCAGCTGCAGCGCATGGAGACCCGCAAGGCCAAGCTCTTCGTCACCAAAGGCCTCCCGTGGCCACAGCAGGCTGTCGTGCCTTCACCACCAAGCTGCGCAGCGTCGCGTGGCCCGACAAGTTCAAGCCAGACCTGCCTCCTCGCTACGACGGTACGGCCGACCCTGCAGAGTTCCTCCAGCTCTATGAGCTGGGCATCGAAGCCGCCAACGGAGACGAGAAGGTCATGGCGAACTTGTTTCCCATGGCGCTCAAGGACGGGGCCCGCACCTGGCTCCTGAACCTGGCTCCTGGCACGATCTCCTCCTGGGACGAGATGCGCACCCGCTTCATCGCCAACTTCCAAGGTACTCGCGACCGGCCGCCCGCCGTGAGCGACATGCGCCGCATCAAGCAGCAACCAGGGGAGACCCTGCAGAAGTAAATCCAACGCTTCAACAATGTGCGCCTCAAGATTCCCAAGGTGACCGAGGAGGCCATCATCTCAGCCTTCTCTGACGGTGTGCGCGACGTCAAGAAGAAGGAGGAGCTGGCGATGCATGAAGACTTGTGCACTTCCTTGGAGCTGTTCAACTTGGCGACCAAGTGTGCCAGGGCTGAGGAAGGGCGTCTCTCCCTCCTCGAGCTGCCTGCCGCAGACCCAGAAGAGAAGAAACCCAAGGCCAAGGATGTGAAGCGCAAGGGGGTTGCCGTGCTCGCGGTAGGACCAGACACCAAGCGGGGCAGAGATCAGCCCAAGTCTTCCAAGGGTAGCCGGTACTATGTGTACCACGACCTCCACACCCACAACACCAATGAATGTCAAGAGCTTTGAGCTGTGCGAGGAGGGAGGATCGGCCGATGCCCCGACCGCAACGACCGGGGCTACGGTCGAGGAGGAGGAAGGAACGCAGGACGCTGGGAAGACCACGGCCCTCGCCAAGGGTGGCGCGACCGACCTCGCGAGGATCGCTGGCAGGATCAGCCTCGCGAGGATCGCTGGAGGGATCAGCCTCGCGAGGATCGTCCGCCAGGGAACGCAGGCCTCCCTCCGCTGTCGCCGCAGCCAAGGAGAAATGAGGACCATCATCAGGACGAAGGGGCTGGGGGCTTCCAGGAGCCGCACGCGATCGCCTGCATCCTAGGCGGAGCTCAAGCCCCAGCCTCTCAACGCATCTTCAAGCAGTTCGCCTGCAAAGGAATGCGCCCATCACATTCAGCTCAGCGGATCAGCTCAAGTGCGCGGCCATAGCCGGAGTCCTCCCGATGCTTTGTTCCCCAATCATCAGCAACGTGCTAGTCACCAGGACCCTCATCGATGGCAGGGCAGGGCTCAACGTCCTGTCCGTAGAAACGTTCAACAATCTCCAAGTGCCTTACAATCAGCTTCAGCCAACCAAGCCTTTCTCCGGGGTCACCGATGGCTCCACGGTCCCGATTGGGCAGGTCCGCCTCCCTGTCACCTTCGGGGCACGCGACAACTACCGCACCGAGCTCATCGACTTCGACGTCGCCCACATTCGCCTGCCATACAACGCAATCCTCGGGTACCCAGCGCTGGCCAAGTTCATGGCCTGACTCACCACGGCTACAACGTCCTCAAGATGCCAGGAAGTGGCGGAGTCATCACGGTGCCCTGCGAAGAGAAAGACGCGGTGTGCTCCCTGGAGCGAGCCTTTCAGGCCGCATCACTTGAAGACCCGGATCGCGGAAGCGGGAGGCTTCCCGAGATCGCCCCCAAGAAGAAGAAGACATCGTCCGGCACGGCCCCTCAGGGTCCGCGCCTGCTCAGGGGGAACCTCCTTCTGTCGCATAGGAGGGCGCGCCCGGCGCCCTCCTCAGGCAGGGCTTGGGGGCTCCCCCCTGGAGGGCCACCGACCTTGCTAAGGTCACGAGGGAGGCGCTTGGGCACCACTTAGAGGCGTGTTTCAAAGCATGTTTCCCTCAAGAAGGAGCAAGGCAAGGAGGTCCAAACCCTCAGGAGTTCGTCAGCAAGATTATTCAGGAGCTGCAGGATTCAAGAGTCATGAGTGGCAGCCGCCGCTTACCCGCTGTAGCTCCCCATCCAGGCGAGGATGGTGGGATGCACGTCTGCATCGACATACCAGGGCTCAACCGAGCCGCCTCTCAGGATCGCCTCTGGCCCTCATGCGTGGGGTGCTGCAAAGGTCCACCCCATAGCTACGTTCGCATGCCTTACGGCTTGCCGAATGCGGCTGCCACGCGCCAGCGCCTCATGAGGAGCATCTTGGAGGCTCAAATTGCAGGCGTTCCACAGCCCTGGCGGAGATGGAGATGGTCCACGAGGAGCCGCCAGCGCCTCCAGATCCTCCTGAGGCTCCTGGGCCTGGGGGCTCGGGAGGATCAGCTCCCGCAGCTCACCAAGTCCGCTACTCCGACACCCCTTCATCTTTAACGCTATCAGGTGACATCTTTCAAGTTTCATTTTCAGCTGGGAGCACCCCCCAGGGCTGCATTATTCCCAGGCCGCGTGGGTCCGTCCCTGCGGCGTGTATCCCTTTTATTTCATGTTCCTAGCTTACTTTGTTGGGGGCGCCCCTCGGGCTGCGTCATCCCCAAGTCGCTCGGGCCAGACCCAGCGGCATGTATCCCTCTTGCGTTTATTTCGGGTCATGCGTTCGACCCACCATGCTTGTCATTTGATGCCAGTCCACGGCACCTCTTCTTCATTCATGTTGACTGCTTGCATGTTAAAGGGGGGTACCTGAGCATCACGACTCAGGGCAACTACTGGCTCTCCAGCCCTCACCCTCTGGCCTTGTCCACGGCATCGCGACCTGGCATACCAGCGACGGCTGAGACTAGCTCGAGGGCCGGGACCCGAGGATGTAGAGCGTCGGCATCTAACCAACTTTGCAGGAACATATCACAAGTTAAGGCCCAGTGCCAGGCGCAACCCGCCTTGAGGTAGGGCCCCGTGAGTCCCGCACTGGCTCACGGGTGCCCAGATACACCTCGTCAGGCCCTACCGTGCCAGCCACGTGTCAGGGCGGGGCTGTACACGCCCCGGGGGCTCCTCTCGGAGGGGAGCCCCCTCCCACGCACCAGTGGAAGCACCATGCTCCGCGCTGGCTGACGACACTGCCGAGGAGCGGCTATGCCCGTACACATACGGAAGCGATATGCTCCGCGCTGGTGATAAACAACTGAGGGTGGCCCCCGGGTCGCATCAACCTCAGGGAGCCCCGAGCTCAGTGTCTGGCCTCATCGCAACGCCTCCCCTCGGGAGTGCCGCGCGAGGGGGCTGGGCACGGGGGCTACGCCTGGGTCACGCCCAGACGCACGCCGCCCAGCCAGGCCCCTCGGGCCTGGTTCGTCGCACATCCCTCCCCAAGCGGATCCAAGGTACGAAGGCCGTTTGAGCGTCAAGGGGGACTCCTGAGCATCGTGACTCAGGAGCCTAACTGGTCACGTAGCCCCTCACCCCTTAGTTCCGAAAGGCTAACGGCGGTTGAGGTATGCGCGGGGCCGGGCCCTGCCGACGTAGAATGGTAAATCCACCCGTACATCTCACCTCCCTACTTGCTGTTCGTGCATTAAGGGGGACTCTTGAGCATCACGACTCAGGAGCCTAACTTGTCACGTAGCCCCTCACTCCTTGGTCCCGTCCTGGTCTTCGGTCGGGGCTAACGGCGGCTGAGGTATGCGCGGGGCCGGGCTCTGCCGATGTAGAACACAAGAAAGTAGGAAGGGAAAGCGCAAATCTCAAGGAATTCAAAAGCAAATATTACAGTCCATAACTGTTTTCACAACATCAAACGCAAGTTTAAACGCCTCCACGAGGCACGATGCATGTTGCAGCAGTCGGAAGCAGAATAGGAGCCATGAAGGAGTTACTTGCCGGTAGCACCGTCGCTGGCGGCGGAGCTGCGCTGGGCAGGTTCGCCTCGTGAAGCCCCAGGATCGGCAGCGCCTCGCTTCGGCTTGGTGCTGAAGGCCTGGAACTTCGCCAGCAGAGCCTCCGCTCGACCCTTCATGGCCTCAGCAGCGACAGCGGCAAACTCGCCGCTCACAGGCTCCAGCAGGCTGTCAAGATCAACGTCGGGGTCGCGAAGGTAGACGTGGGAGAAGACGCGCATCAGCGCCGCAGAAGACAGGACACGCGCCTCGGCCTCGGCCGTGGGGCCAAGACCAAGGGTGACATCTTCAAGAGCGCAAACCAGGAAGGGAAGCAGCTTGGCGGGGCCGTCCTTGGCGCCAGCCAACGGGCTCTCCAGGCCGCTGTCGTAAAGCGACCTCAGCAAGGTGTGAGCCTTCTCCTCCAGCTTCATGAAGGCCACGCGGTCCTCAGCCAGGACCCGCGCCTTGCCGTCCAGCTCGACCCTCTTCGCCTCCAACTCCTGCTCCAGCGCACCCAGGCGGCTATGGCACTCATCAAGCTTGGCTTCCCGGTCCTTGGCGGCCGCCTCGCGAGCCTTCATGCCTTCCTCCTCTTGGCGGGCGTGGGCCTCCTTGGCAAGCTGGTCGCGCAGGCCCTACAGCTCGCTCTCCAGTGCCTCACAGCGGCCTCGAACATCGGCTACCTCCCCCAAGGCGGTGTCGCAAGTGGCCTTTACCCCGAGGACGGCCTGCTTCTCCTCGTCACAAGCCGTCGTGGCCGGAACCAGCACCGCTCGAATCGAAGCATCGGAGCAGACCCAGCCGGAGGCCAGCTCCAGGCGCCCGGCCACCAAGCGAGGTTCGGCGCCCAGAAGATCTTGCCACAGCCGGTCCAGTTCAGTAGCAGTGCGATCCAGAACAGTAGAAGGAGTCGGAGAGACGGCAGTTGGCGGAGTAGGAGGAGAGGACGGCAGTGTAATCACAGCACCATGGGTTGGGGCCTTCTGCGCCCCAGCGACTGCGGCAGAGGCATCAGGCAACGACACCTCGGGAGTCGCTTGGGACGGGGGGTTGAGCTTGCCCTAGCTAGCCCCGCCAGGCCTCGCGAGGATAACGGGGCAGGAGAGGCCCGCGCCTTGCCGTCCCCTTCTCCCGCGAATGGAGGCGTTGTCCCGGGCGAAGCCTCAGGAGCCCCCTTCAGCTTCTTCGCCGCAGGCGCCAGCCTAGCCAAGGGATACAGATATCAAGCCTCAACGACAAAGCAAGAAGCAAAACAAGAATCAAGCACTTACTGGTCATCGCTCGCGGGCTTGAGCAACCTCCGGCCGTACTTGAAGCCCGAGAGCCGGCTGTAGGGGTCAGCCTCAAGAGGCTCGGGAGCAGGAGATGCATCCGCAGATCGCTTCGGAGCCGGGGCAGACCCGCGGGGAACCAGCCCCGTCATGTCCTTCTTCGGGATCAGGGGCGAGCTCGCGCCACCTTGCTCGTCGCCATCCTCGTCGTCGTCCGACAAGAGGCGGAGAGTGCGGGACCTGCGCCGGGGGAGAGGCATTCCCGACTCCCCGTCTGTCGCCTTGGAGTCGGGCCCCTCTTCCAGCTCCTCTTCTTCCTCTTCTTCGCTGGAATCGCCGGAGGACACGTTCACTGTCGGCAGGGCCGCCGGGTCCTCAGGAACCTCCGTGGGCACAGGCTCGTCCCTGTTGAAAGCGGGCATGGAGTCCACCACCCGCTCCCAATCATCTCGAAGGAACAGGGGCACAGGGGCACCCTCCAGCCTTGCCACGTCTCCCCCGACCAAAGACTTGAGGACCGTGGCCAGATCTTCATCGGCCAGGGCTACGGGGCTCGGGCAAGGCCTCCACAGCGGAAGCGAGTATTGCAGAAGTGGAGCCACCCGGTGCTCCAAGAACTCCCTCAGGAGCGACGCCCCGGTCAGCTTCGCCATCGCCATGTTGCCTGGCCACAGGTCCGCATTCATCTTCTCCAGCACCGGCTTCGCACGGGGATCCACGAGCTCCACGTGAGACCAAGCGTCGATGGACGTGGGCTGCTCCGTGGGCAGAATCAGCCGAGGGTGGATGCGCCCAGCATCTACCATGACCCATTTGCTCTTGAAGCCCTCAATCCTCTTCCCGGGCTTCGAGATGGCATTGAAGCTACCATACGCGACAAAGCTCGCGCACGCGGTGACGGGGCCGCGAGAGGTGCGGAGATATAAGTAGTGGCGCAGCAAGGCTACTGAAGGATGCACCCCGACATGAGACTCGCAGTAGTAGGCGAAGATCTCCAAGAGAAGAACAGAGTTGGGGTGGAGGTGCAGAGCTTGCAGTTTGTAATGGTGAAGGACAGAAAAGAAGAACTCAGAAAAGGGAGGCACCAGACCAGTGGCAATGGCGCTCACGAAGATCGGATAGAAGGTGCTCTTTTGGTCCTCAGGAAGGGCACAGCCAGCCTTGAGCACCGCTTCCCTGTCGTTGCCTTGCGCCGCCATCATCCGGCGCGCTCGGGCAAGGCTCTTCTCCGACACATTCGGGGAGTCCAAAACAGGCGAGTACCAAGCTCCGGCCGGGGTCTGGCGAGGTGCCATGTCTTGCTAGGGCACGGGGTCGGAGTAGATCTGGGGATTTCGGAAGCAGGAAGGACAGGCGCAAGAAAGGGGATCTGGGCAACGACTGGAGAAGGCAAAGGGGGAAAGGCTCAGACGGGTACCGCTCCCTTGTCGATTCATGCAGTTGTCAAGCTGCCGTGGGGAAGCAGAGATGCCCACGTCCAATCAACCGCCACGTGCCGCCCATGGCCGCAGGCTGTTAGGGCCTGCGGCGCTTCGCACTTGCCCCTTCGCTTCTCTACTAAGCCAAGTCCAGGCGCGCCTTGGGCCCGGGGGCTACTGTCGGCGTTCTGGGAACGGGGGTACCTAGAATTGCCTGCCTGCGTCCTGCGGCGTGGCTCAAGGGGTGGCCCAGCACGGACCATCTTCATCAACACAAGCTCAAGACCCTCGCGAGGGGCCAAGCCTCGCGGGGCGGACGATAGGAAGCTTCCTCAGGCACGGCCTCGTCAGGCTGGCTCGCGAGGAGGCGGAGAGATCAAGGCAGGGTACCTCACGAGGTGCCCATGACGCAAGCCATGATGACCAAGGGCGCCAGGCGGGCGCCAGCCCACACAGTGTCCTCATTTCCTCTTTGGTGCAAAGGAGGCAAGCGCAGGCGAGAGTATCAAGTAAAGGCAACCATTTCGGTGCAACAAGACCAACGGCAGGAAGGAAGTCATCTTGGAGCCCAAGCCGGCGTCATCGTCAGAGCCTTTGATAGGCCAGGACCAACTTTAGTCAGGATAAGTGTACTGGATGTTCCCCTTCAAAATGGCCAATTGTTGGCGCCCTTCTCGCTCAATATTTGGGGAAGAGGCCCAGGGCCTCTGCCTATAAATAGGACTAGCCACCCACAGGGTAGAGGCATCTAGAGAAATTGAGAGCTAGAGACGGATCGACCATCTTGCATCTAGCAGGGAGAGAGAGAAGCGACTGAACTCCCCCTAGCAGTTCATCGCACCAGCCAAGAACAGACCCTCGCGAGGCTGTTCTTCCTTGTACTGATTCATCATCAGCCCCAGAGGCAATCCACCACACCACAAACTAGAGTAGGGTATTACACCACAATGGTGGCCCGAACTAGTATAAACCTTGTGTCTCTTCTGTTGCTCTTTGTGTAGTTTAGATCCTTGCGAGGCGACGAGGTGTAGGTAGGCAGGAGGTGTGATCTCCCCATGCACCCCAGAGTTTGAACCTAGAGGGTCTGCCGGAACCCGAAATCCGACATCAGCCGCCACAGGGAAACGCACTCGGAATAGAAGAGACCCCTCCCCCTGGCGACCAGCCGCTGGGGGCTCCCCTGTCTCAGGAGGCGCCACGGCCTCCGGAGGGCGCCAACAACACCAGCACTCCCAACCTCGTTGAACACCTTGTGTACTTCGTCAGCACAGTGTTGCGGGACGCAAGGGCGCGGTACCCCATGCCTCAGAAACTCCTCCTTGCGCTATTGGTGGCCTCGCGCAAGCTGCGGCATTACTTTCAGGGCCATCCCATCAAGGTT
Organism: Triticum aestivum; assembly: GCF_018294505.1. Taxonomy (NCBI): domain Eukaryota; kingdom Viridiplantae; phylum Streptophyta; class Magnoliopsida; order Poales; family Poaceae; genus Triticum; species Triticum aestivum. Next base: position 137,204,218 of record NC_057807.1, read on the forward strand.
GTCTCAGCGTACCCCTTGGAAAGGGTGCTCCGGAGCCCTAACTCAGCTGGAAGGGTCGCTGAGTGGAACATCGAGTTGCAAGCGTTTCATCTAGAATTCAACACCACCAGAGTCATCAACGAGGCCGCGCTAGTGGACTTCATGGCTGAATGGACAAAGGCACCGAGTCTCAAGGCTGATGAGGATCGATCCCTCTCCCCGGGAAGCGAGGCACCGGATTGTTGGGTCATGTACTTCGATAGGGCGTTCTCCAGACACGGCGTGGGGGCTGGTGCAGTGCTTATATCTCCTACTCAAGACAAGCTCTACTACGCCGTGCAGCTCTGTTTCCAGCACGGAGAAAAGGTCTCCAACAACATAGCAGAATATGAAGGCCTCATAGCAGGCCTGAAGGTCGCGGCTGCCCTAGGAGTGAAGCGCCTTACCATCAAGGGTGATTCACAACTCCTCGTCAACTTCTCCAACAAAGTATATGAGCCGAGGGATGAGCACATGGAAGCCTACATCATGGAGGTCCGCAGGATGGAGAAGCAGTTCTGGGGACTGGAGTTGCAGCATGTGCCCCATGGCACCAATCAAGAGGCTGATGACATCGCCAAACGGGCATCTAGGCGGCTACCTCAGGAACCTGGCGTCTTCGAGGAGCGGCTCTTCAAGCCCTCGGCGACGCCATCGCTGTCAAGCACGGTGCAGCCTCGGGAGGAGCTCCCCCAGCCACCTGCCTTGGGAGCCCTGGTCTCTGGCACGGCCTTAGGAGCGCGTCTGCTCCTGACGCTGGAGCCTCAGGAGGGGTGCTGGATCACAGATCTCCGGAGCTACCTGACGCAAGGGACCTTGCCGAAAAAGGAGGAGGAAGTGGAGCATGTGGCACGGCAAGCCACGGTGTACTGCATCAGGGATGGAGAGCTCTACCGGAAGCGACCAAATGATGTGTCCCTACGTTGCATCTCCAGGGAGCAAGGGAAGGAGTTGCTGGCAGATATACACGGTGGGGACTGTGGGCATCATTCATCGTCACGGACCCTCGTTGGCAAGGCGTTCCGCAGCGGGTTCTATTGGCCCACTGCGCTCAATGATGCCGTAGAACTGGTGAAGGCTTGCGAAGCCTGCCAATTCCATGCCAAGAAGATCCACCAACCGGCGGGAGGTCTGCAAACTATACCCCTCTCGTGGCCATTCGCAGTCTGGGGGCTGGATATCCTGGGCCTGTTTCCTTGGGCGCCAGGAGGCTATCGCTACCTCTATGTCGCCGTGGACAAGTTCACCAAGTGGGCTGAAGTGGAAGCCGTCCGCACCATCCCTGCAGGTTCGGCGGTCAAGTTCATCAAGGGCGTCGTGAGCCAGTTCGGGGCGCCGAACCGCATCATCACTGACAACAGTTCGCAGTTCACCAGTAACCTCTTCAAAACATATTGTGCTAACCTCGGGACGCAGGTATGCTACGCTTCAGTAGCGCACCCACGGAGCAACGGTTAGGCCGAGCGGGCCAACGCAGAGGTCCTGAGGGGCCTCAAGACCAGGACATTCAAGAAGAAGCTGGAGGCCTGCGGCAAAGGCTGGTACGACGAGCTTCAGTCCGTGTTGTGGTCCATCCGCACGACTACGACCAAGCCGACTGGCGAGACCCCGTTCTTCCTGGTCTATGGAGCTGAAGCGGTCCTCCCTCACGAGGTCAGACATCGTTCCGCACGGGTCCTGGCATTCGACGAGGCACAGCAGGACGCCATGCGGGGGACGGACCTCGTGCTAGGGGAGGAGCATTGTCGAGAAGCCGCGCTACGAGCGGCGAGGTACCAACAAGCACTGCGGCGATACCACTGCCGCAACATTCGCCCCAGAACTCTTGAGGTAGGGGACCTCGTGCTCAGACGGGTTCTCTCCAGGGAGGGACTGCATAAGCTCTCTCCCATGTGGGAGGGCCCGTTCAAGGTTGTTCATGTTTCCAGGCCCGGCTCCGTGCTCTTGGAGACTCAGGAGGGGGTGCCCGTCCAGAACGCGTGGAACATCCAGCACCTCCGGAGGTTTTACCCCTAAAAAGGCCCGGCGCCTGTGAAGAAGGCGAATGCCTGTGAAGTTGTTGTGTTTTGGAAAAGGCCCGGCGCCTGTGAAGAAGACGAATGCCTGTGAAGTTGTTGCGTTTTGGAAAAGGCCCAGTGCCTGTGAAGAAGGCGAATGCCTATGAAGTTGTTGCGTTTTGGAAAAGGCCCGGAGCCTGTGAAGAAGGCGAATGCCTGTGAAGTTGTTGCGTTTTGGAGAAGGCCCGGTGCCTGTGAAGAAGGCCAATGCCTGTGAAGCTTATCTTTCTGAGAAAGGCCCAGAGCCTGTGAAGAAGGCCAACGCCTGTGAAGTTCGCTTCCCCCAAGAAAGGCCCGGAGCCTGTGAAGAAGGCCAATGCCTGTGAAGTTCGCTTCCCCCAAGAAAGGCCCGAAGCCTGTGAAGAAGGCCAATGCCTGTGAAGCTCGCCGCTTGTGACACTCTTACGTAATAATGAGTTGGGGTTGTACATGCCCCGGAGTCTCAAGTGCACCGGCCTCAGGCCCTGGGGCTCCCTCCCACGCCCAGTGGCAGCACTTAGCTCCGCGCTGGTGAGAAGACGTCGAAGACTAGATTAGGTGCCGGACGCGGCTTTTTCATTTGCTTTCTGCAGTTGGCTTGTTCATTCCCATTCGAAGTTTTATTGAAGTTGTCGCCGTCTTTGGCTTGTGACTCTTTGCCTTCTTCGCTCTCCTGCCTCGATTTCTCTCGTGCAAGTCTTGCGAGGGAGCAACACGGGCACCCTCGCGAGTGTTTTCTGCCCCTATTGTTTGAGGTTTCCCTAACCGGGTCCACTACGGGAGCACCCCTCCAGTCCATGCCCCACGGGCACCGGCGACGCGAACACAGGACCTGGGTCGGTCACCTCCACAACTGAGGTCGGAAGCTGCCTCTCTTGGCTAATCTTTGCAGGGCATGAAGCGTTCGACGAGGCCTCGGCCTCGGGAGGCGAAGACCACGACAGGTCGCCCCCCAAGCTAAGTAATTTCTATGCGCAGGCGTGTGGCACAGAAGCCTAATACAGAGATAGAGGAAACAGTATGATAATTAACAGCGACAGTCCAAGCACGCCCCCGCGGGGCCCTACACTATTGTCTCTTTGCGCGGGAAAAGGAAAAGAACAAAACAAGCACGGCTCGCTTGACACAAACTCGCGGCGAAGGCTCAAACTGCCTCCGGAGCTCAGGCGAACTCCCTCTCGCGCTTCACCGAGGTGCAACGGCAGGCAGACCCGCTACCTCCCCCCAGGCGGGCGTGGCGGCGCGGAGGTTGGGCATGGACACCGCTGGAGGAGCCACTATCCGAAGAAGAGTCGCCGAAGCTCGACGAACCCCGAGCGCCGCCGATCACGCGCGCGCTGTCATCTTCATCCCGATCTTCGCCGGGGCTAGGCCCATGGCCGCGGTCGTCATCCTCGGCGCAGCACCTGGCATGGTGACCGTCTTCTCCGAACACCCTCACGTAGAGGGTGGCATCGCCGTCGAACTTGAAGTGCAGGGTGTACCGCCGGCTCACACCACGCGCATGGGTGAACATTTGCCAGCCGCGGGTCAGGGCCACACTCCCGGCGATGGAGACCTCCAGCGAAGCCCAGGACGTCCAGCTGCAGCAACCGTCCGCCTGGAGACAGAGGCCGCCCGGGGCGTCGGCGGGAAGTTCACCTAAGAGGAAGCGGGGAAGCTGGAGCCGAGTGCTAGTCAGCTCCGCCGACCACACGACAAACTCCGGCAGCACCTCCGCCGAGTGGAAGCGCGGCCTAGGGGGTCGCCCGGCTGTAGCGCGCCCCCCATCAATGGCCTGCCGCCCGTCACCGCGCGGGAGATCACCTCCACGGCCGCGAGAAGCCACTACGTGAGCCACAGGGTGCTTGCAAGGACGGCCTCGGCCGCGCTTGGCCGGGGGAGAGTCAGGCTCCACCTGGCGGGCCTTTCCTTTCTCCGCGGCCGAGAACCTCTTCGGCGGAGCCATGAAGAAGAAGGAGAAGCAAGAATAGATGGACTGGAAGGGCACGCGCCATTCCGTACTTATAGCCGCGGAAGGCCAACCGTCGACCTTCGCAATCACAAGTAATCATGACCCGCTTTGCATGTAGGGACTTGTCAATTCGTGCGGTTACCGAGGTGTCATGGGGAAGTGGAGACGCCCACGTCCAATCAACCGCCACGCAGCGCCCAAGGCCGCAGGCTCTTAGGGCCCGCGGAGCCCGCGGCGCTTCGCACTTGCCCCTTCGCTTCTCTGCTAAGCCAAGTCCAGGCGCGCCTTGGGCCCGGGGGCTACTGTCGGCGTTCTGGGAATAGGGGTACCCAGACTTGCCTGCCTGCGGCGTGGCTCAAGGGGTGGCCCAGCACGGCCCATCGTCGTCAACACAAGATCAAGACCCTCGCGAGGGGCCAAGCCTCGCGGGGCGGACGACAGGAAGCTCCCTCAGGCACGGCCTCATCAGGCAGGCTCGCGAGGAGGTGGAGAGATCAGGGCGGGGTACCTCACGAGGTGCCCATGACGCAAGCCATGACGACCAAGGGCGCCAGGCGCAGTGTCCTCATTTCCTCTTTGGTGCAAAGGAGGCAAGCGCAGCGAGAGTATCAAGCAAAGGCAACCATTTCGGTGCAACAAGACCAAGACCAACACAACGGCAGGAAGGAGGTCATCGTGGAGCCCAAGCCGGCGTCACCGTCAGAGTCTTTGGTAGGCGAGGACCAACTTTAGTCAGGAAAAGTGTACTAGATGTTCCCCTTCAAAATGGCCAATTGTTGGCGCCCTTCCCGCTCAATATTTGGGAAGAGGCCCAGGGCCTTTGCCTATAAATAGGACTAGCCACCCACAGGGTAGAGTCATCTCGAAAAGAGAGAGAGAAGCGACTGAACTCCCCCTAGCAGTTCATCGCACCAACCAAGAACAGACCCTCGAGAGGATGTTCTTCCTTGTACTGTTCATCATCAGCCCCAGAGGCAATCCACCACACCACACACTGGAGTAGGGTATTACACCACGATGGTGGCCCGAACCAGTATAAACCTTGTGTCCCTTGTGTTGCTCTTTGTGTAGTTTAGGTCCTTGCGAGGCGACGAGGTGTAGGTAGGTAGGAGGTGTGATCTCTGCATGCACCCCAGAGTTCGAACCTAGAGGGTCTGCCGGAACCCGAAATCTGGCAAAGGCAATGTTGCTTATGCTGAGTCTGTTTGTGCAACAGAAGAGTTGAAATTTTACAAGGATAATGTTGACCCGGCGGATATGATGTCTTTGAGGAAGCCAATCACAGAGCATAACCCCCTGTTGAAATTTAAATCAGTTGATGACACCAAGCTGGTTGACTTTATTCCTGGCGATTCATCCAAGCAATTCAGTATCAGTGCTAATCTGGATCAAAAATAGGAGAGCACGCTCATCTAGTTCATCCGTGAGAACCGGGACATCTTTGCATGGAAACCTTCAGACATGCCAGGCGTACCGTGGGAACTCGCTGACCACACTCTTAATATTGATCCAAAGTTTAAACCGGTCAAGCAATTTGAGGGAGTCCCGGATTAGGGGGTGTCCGGATAGCCGGACTATGACCTTTGGCCGGACTCCTAGACTATGAAGATACAAGATGGAAGACTTCGTCCCGTGTCCAGATGGGACTTTCCTTGGCGTGGAAGGCAAGCTTGGCGATATGGATATGTAGATCTCCTCCAATTGTAACCGACTCTGTGTAACCCTAACCCTCTCCGGTGTCTATATAAACTAGAGGGTTTTAGTCCGTAGGACGAACAACAATCATACCATAGGCTAGCTTCTAGGGTTTAGCCTCTCTGATCTCGTGGTGGATCTACTCTTGTACTACCCATATCATCAATATTAATCAAGCAGGAGTAGGGTTTTACCTCCATCGAGAGGGCCTGAACCTGGGTAAAAACATCGTGTCCCTTGTCTCCTGTTACCATCCGCCTAGACGCACAGTTCGGGACCCCCTACCCGAGATCCGCCGGTTTTGACACCGACATTCATTGAGAGTTTCGCTGTGCCGTCGCCATCAGGAAGGATGCCTCATCCCGTCTTTAAAGACGTCGCTGTTGCTAAAGGAGCTTTGGCTATCAGCCAAACTCTCCAGCTAGGCGGTTTTCTTATGACCGCCTGCTCGGCCGCCGCGCCGACGATGACTTCTCGGGTCATCAAAAGCAATATTCACGTCAACTCGGCACTTACCGAGCAGTTAGATCCGATGGAGCTCTCTTCTTTAAACGAGCTCTTGGATCGCATCGCCTCCCTGGGAGTCGCTACAGACTACGATCAGATTGGGCTTAAACCCGATCCGAGGGAGATTAACTCTCCCCAGGCCACCCATCACGTTGTAGTGGTGGAGGAACAATGCGGCAAACCTTCATCTATCTTAAGGACTAGTTACATCCGGATACCCGATCCCTCCAAGCCGGATACCAATGGAGGGGAGGACGTCACTCAAGACCTGAACCTAAAGTCAGGCAGCGGACTAGATTCATTGGAAAATATCCAAGAACCCAAGCTTCCGAGTTCGGAAACGCCTTGGCCCCTGAGTCTTAAATTGGGCGAAGCTCCGGATTTAATTCCACCCGCCCACCCAAATATAAGCGATCTATCCCAAATTCGGCAAGAGCCCGCAGAAACAGTACATCATTACTGGGCCATATTCCTCCTAATTATGAACAGGATAAAGGACTGCCGCGAGGAAGACGCATTTTCATTCTTCTGCAATAATTGCACGGACAAGGGAATCCTCAACGCCATAAGTCACCGTGAAATTACAGGTTTTGCTGACTTGGCGTCCATAGTACGAAAGTACTGTGCGATGGAAAGTGATAACCCACAAGTATAGGGGATCGCAACAGTTTTCGAGGGTAGAGTATTCAACCCAAATTTGTTGATTCGACACAAGGGGAGCCAAAGGATATTCTCAAGTATTAGCAGCTGAGTTGTCAATTCAACCACACCTGGAAACTTAGTATCTGCAGCAAAGTGTTTAGTAGCAAAGTAATATGATAGTGGTGGTAAGGGTAACAAAGTAAGGACAACAAAAGTAATGTTTTTGGTATTTTTGTAGTGATTGTAACAGTAGCAACGGAAAAGTACATAAGCATAAACCAGTATATGGAAAACTCGTAGGCACCGGATCAATGATGGATAATTATGCCGGATGTGGTTCATCATGTAACAGTCATAACATAGGGTGACACAGAACTAGCTCCAGTTCATCAATGTAATGTAGGCATGTATTCCGTATATAGTCATACGTGCTTATGGAAAAGAACTTGCATGACATCTTTTGTCCTACCCTCCCGTGGCAGCGGGGTCCTATTGGAAACTAAGGGATATTAAGGCCTCCTTTTAATAGAGAACCGGAACAAAGCATTAGCACATAGTGAATACATGAACTCCTCAAACAATGGTCATCACCGGGAGTGGTCCCGATTATTGTCACTTCGGGGTTGCTGGATCATAACACATAGTAGGTGACTATAGACTTGCAAGATAGGATCAAGAACACACATATATTCATGAAAACATAATAGGTTCAGATCTGAAATCATGGCACTCGGGCCCTAGTGACAAGCATTAAGCATAGCAAAGTCATAGCAACATCAATCTCAGAACATAATGGATACTAGGGATCAAACCCTAACAAAACTAACTCGATTACATGATAAATCTCATCCAACCATCACCGTCCAGCAAGCCTACGATGGAATTACTCATGCACGGCGGTGAGCATCATGAAATTGGTGATGGAGGATGGTTGATGATGACGACGGCGACGAATCCCCCTCTCCTGAGCCCCGAACGGACTCCAGATCAGCCCTCCCGAGAGAGATTAGGGCTTGGCAGCGGCTCCGTATCGTAAAACGCGATGAAACTTTCTCTCTAATTTTTTTCTCCCCGAAAGCCAATATATGGAGTTGGAGTTGGAGTTGGCGTCGGAGGGGCTCCAGGGGGCCCACGAGGTAGGGGGCGCGCCCAGGGGGGAGGGGCGCGCCCCCCACCCTCGTGGACAGGGTGTGGGCCCCCTGGTCTTCATCTTTGGCAAGGATTTTTTATTATTTATTCTAAGATATTCCATGGAGTTTCAGGTCATTCCGAGAACTTTTGTTTTCTGCACATAAAACAACACCATGGCAATTCTGCTGAAAACAGCATCAGTCCGGGTTAGTTCCATTCAAATCATACAAGTTAGAGTCCAAAACAAGGGCAAAAGTGTTTGGAAAAGTAGATACGACTGAGACGTATCAACTCCCCCAAGCTTAAACCCTTGCTTGTCCTCAAGCAATTCATTTGACAAACTGAAAGACAAAAAGAAAAACTTTTACAAACTCTGTTTGCTCTTGTTGTTGTAAACATGAAAAGCCAGCATTCAAGTTTCAGCAATTATTATGAACTAACCATACTCACAATAACACGTAGGTCTCATAATTACTCATATCAATAGCATAATCAGCTAGCGAGCCATAATAATAAAACTCGGATGACAACACTTTCTCAAAATAATCATAACATGATATAACGAAATGGTATCTCGCAGCCCTTTCTGAGACCGCAAAACATAAATGCAAAGCACCTTTAAAGATCAAGGACTGACTAAACATTGTAATTCATGATAAAAGAGATCCAATCAAGTCATACCCAATATAAACCAATCATAATAATGCAAACGACAGTGTGCTCTCCAGCGGGTGCTTTTTAATAAGAAGGGTGATGACTCAACATAAAAGTAAATAGATAGGCCCTTCGCAGAGGGAAGCAGGGATTTGTAGAGGTGCCAGAGCTCGATTTTGAAATAGAGATAAATTATATTTTGAGCGGCATACTTTCACTGTCGACGCAACAACTATGAGATGGCTGTATCTTCCATACTACATGCATTATAGGCAGTTCCCAAACAGAACGGTAAAGGTTTATACTCCCCCTCCTCCACAAGCATCTATCCATGGCTTGCTCGAAATAACGAGTGCCTCCAACATTCAACGGGTCCCAAGGGGAGTTTTGTTTAATTATTTTGATTTTCTTTGATCTTTTTGGATCATGGGACTGGGCATCCCGGTTACCGGCCCTTTCTCGTGAATGAGGAGCGGAGTCCACTCCTCTTAAGAATAACCCACCTAGCATGGAAGATATAGGCAGCCCTAGTTGCACATGAGCTGCTCGAGCATACAAAACAGAATTTCATTTGAAGGTTTAGAGTTTGGCACATACAAATTTACTTGGAACGGCAGGTAGATACCACATATAGGAAGGTATAGTGGACTCATATGGAACAACTTTGGGGTTTAAGGAGTTTGGATGCACAAGCAGTATTCCCGCTTAGTACAGGTGAAGGCTAGCAAAAGACTGGGAAGCGACCAACTGAGAGAGCGACAACAGTCATAAACATGCATTAAAATTAATTCACACCGAATATAAGCATGAGTAGGATATAATCCACCATGAACATAAATATCATGAAGGCTATGTTGATTTGATTCAACTACATGCGTGAGCATGTGCCAAGTCAAGTCACTCAATTCATTCAAAGGAGGATACCATCCTATCATACCACATCATAATCATCTCAATAGCATGTTGGCATGCAAGGTAAACCATTATAACTCATAGCTAATCAAGCATGGCACAAACAACTATAATCTCTAAATGTCATTGCAAATATGTTTACTTCATAATAGCTGAATCAGGAACGATGAATCATCATATTTACAAAAACAAGAGAGGTCGAGTTCGTACCAGCTTTTCTCAACCCAATAAGTACATCATATATCATCATTATGGCCTTTCACTTGCACGACGGAACGGTGTGTATAATAATAAGAGTGCACGTGCATTGGACTAAGCTGGAATCTACAAGCATTCAACTCAAGAGAGAAGACAAGTAATATGGGCTCTAAGTTAAATAAACGATCATGCATATGAGAGCCACTAAGCATTTTCAATATAGTCTTCTCGACCCCCAAAGAAAGGAAAAGAAATAAAAACTATTTACACGAGAAAGCTCCCAACAAGCAAAAGAAGAACGGGAAATATTTTTGGGTTTTCTTTTTAATTCTACTACAAGCATGGAAAGTAGACTAACTAATTTTTTTGTTTTTCTTAAGGTTTATCAAACACATAAGAAGAAAGCAGGAAAAAGAAATTTAAACTAACATGGATATTACAATGAAAGAGTATGAGCACCGACATCTAGCAATGAGTGTGTGTGAACATAAATGTAATGTCGGTGGGAATACGTACTCCCCCAAGCTTAGGCTTTTGGCCTAAGTTGGTCTATTGCCAGGGATAGCCTGGCTGATACCCGTAGGTGAAGCTGGGGTCGTACTACGATGCAGCGGCTACCGCCTGCTGAGCAGCAGCGTGGCGTCGAGCTGCCTCCACTCCTCTCTCGTACTCATCTGCCTCCTCTCTGGTAATAATATATTTTCCTCTCGCCTGAAAATCAAAGAAGGTAGGAGCAGGAAGAGGAACACGGACCACACGTCGTCTGTCAAATATTAATCGATACTGGTAAGGTGGTCCGATCCTCTCAATGAACTGGTGGGAAAACATAGAATCAAGATCTAAATAAGAAGAGGGTTACTCCATATCACCCTCACGAATGTCTACATCAAGAAAATGAGCTAAGAGGTTTGCATAAATTCCTCCAAAGAAATCTCCGTTACGTCTATTAAGATGCAACCTACGAGCTACAATGGCTCCCATATGATAAGCTTGGTCCCCTAGCACAGCACTTCTGAGAATGCTGAGATTAGGGGCACACATGTGACATGCTTCATCCTTAGCAGTTATGCATCTACCAATGAAGAGAGCAAAATAATGTATAGCAGGAAAGTGAATGCTCCCTATAGTGGCTTGTGCTATATCTCTAGATTCCCCCACAGTTATTCTAGCAAGAAAATCTCTATATTCAGATTTAGGGGGATCCCTGATACTGCCCCAAGATGGAAGTTTGCATGCAAAAGTGAAATCCTCTAAGTCCATGGTATAAGATTTGTCATAAAGGTCAAACATGACTGAAGGAGAATTACGCGAAGATGAATAATCAAACCTCCCCACAAATGAACTTGTGAGATCACGATACTGGGGGCATCTATCAGCTTCAAAGTCCTCAAGACCGGCATTACGCAAATATGCGTAGAATTCTTCTTTAATTCCCACTTGATTCATAAAATTTTCTGAAGCCATTCACAGGGCCTAACGAGAGCGTCTCTTGGTGGTTCCTCGTCACCATCACGCATTGCAAGCCTGGGACCTTGCTTCCTTGAAGAACTACCTTGGAACATCCTCCTAAGCATATTGTTTTCTCTGAAAATAATTCTGAAATTTTTAGTAACTTCAAACAAAAGTGAACCAACTTCAATAAAATTGATTGCAACAACTCATACAAGTGCCTAGAGCATATATCAAGCATTAGAACTACTTGCAACCATATAAATTTGACATGCAAGCTCAAGAACATGGTCACCTATGCAGCACAAATTTGCAATGAACAAAGCACTAGAACAAAAACTAATTGGACCAATGGAGGAGTCACATACCAAGGAACAATCTCCCCAAGTAGTTTTGCGAGAGGTGCTTTGAGCAAGGAGATCGAAAATCACAGCAACGGGGGCTGGAACTCGTGCTTGAGTTGGTTTTTCGGGTTTGTGCGAGACAGTGGAAGAAGATGGGTGCAAGGATAAGTAGAGGAGGGCCACCGTGGGCCCACGAGACAGTTGGGCGCGCCCAGGGGGTAGGGCACGCCCTCCACCCTCGTGACCAGGTGGCAGCTCCCCCCGCGGTAATTTTTGCACTAAAAATCCTCAAATATTCCCGAAAAAATCATATTAAATTGGCATGGCATTCTGAGGACTTTTATTTTCGGGATATTTTTATATTGCATGGATAAATCAGGAAACAGACAGAAAAATACTATTTTTACTTTATTTCTAATAAAGAACAAAAAATATAAAGAGGGTACAGAAGGTTGTGCTTCTAGTTTCGTCCATCTCATGCTCACCAAAAAGAATCCACTAACAAGGTTGATCAAGTCTTGTTAACAAACTCATTCCGATAATCATGGAACCGGAGAAATTTCGAATAACACTATGTTACCTCAACGGGGATATGGACATCCCCAATAATAAGTATATCATATTTTTTTCTTGACAGTAGGGAGAGGAAATTCAAAGCCTCCAAATATAATCGATGGGATTTTTCCAATAGAGTTGATACTATGAACTTGAGGTTGTTTCCTCGGAAAGTGTACCATATGCTCATTACCATTAACATGAAAAGTGACATTGCCTTTGTTGCAATCAATAACAGCCCCTGCAGTATTAAGGAAAGGTCTTCCAAGACTAATAGACATACTATCATCCTCGGGAATATCAAGAATAACAAAGTCCGTTAAAATAGTAACGTTTGCAACTACAATAGGCACATCCTCACAAATATCGACATGTATAGCAGTTGATTTATCAGCCATTTGCAAAGATATTTCAGTAGGTGTCAACTTATTCAAGTCAAGTCTATGATATAAAGAGAGAGGCATAACACTAACACTGGCTCCAAGATCACATAAAGCAGTTTTAACATAATTTCTCTTAATGGAGCATGGTATAGTAGGTACTCCTGGATCTCCAAGTTTCTTTGGTATTCCACCCTTAAAAGTATAATTAGCAAGCATGGTGGAAATTTCAGCTTCCGGTATCTTTCTTTTATTAGTAATGATATCCTTCATATACTTAGCATAAGGATTTGTTTTGAGCACATCAGTTAATCACATACGCAAAAAGATGGGTCTAATCATTTCAGCAAAGCGCTCAAAATCCTCATCATCCTTTTTCTTGGATGGTTTGGGAGGAAAAGGCATGGGTTTCTGAACCCATGGTTCCCTTTCTTTACCATGTTTCCTAGCAACGAAGTCTATTTTGTCATAACGTTGATTCTTTGATTGTGGGTTATCAAGATCAACAGCAGGTTCAACTTCTACATCATTATCATTACTAGGTTGAGCATCATCATGAACATCATCATTAACATTTCCACTAGGTTCATGTTCATTACCAGATTGTGTTTCAGCATTAGACATAGAGATATCATTTGGATTATCAGGTGGTTCAGCAATAGGTTCACTAGAAGTTTGCATAGTTCTATCATTTTTCTTTTTCTTCCTCTTAGAAGAACTAGACATATCAATATTATTTCTTTGAGAATCTTGCTCGATTCTCTTAGGGTGGCCTTCAGGATACAAAGGTTCCTGAGTCATTCTACCAGTTCTAGTAGCCACTCTAATAGCATAATCATTTCTCTTACTATTCATTTCATCTAGCATTTCTTTCTGAGATTTAAGTACTTGTTCTACTTGAGTGGTAACCATAGAAGCATGTTTGCTAACAAGTTTAAGTTCACCTCTAATATCAGCCATATAATCACTCAAGCATTTAATCATAAAGGTATTCTGTTTTAATTGTCTACCGAAATAAGCATTAAAGTCATCTTGCTTAAACATAAAGTCATCAAACTCATCCAAGCACTGACTAGCAATTTTAGTAGGAGGAACTTCAGCTTTATCATATCTATAGAGAGAATTTACCTTTACTACCTGTGTCGGGATATCGGGAGGTTCTTCAGTAAATAAGTAATTGAGATCATATACTTCTTCAACAGACGGTAAATTAAGACCATGTATTTCTTCAATAGGAGGTAAATTCTTAACATCTTCAGCTTTGATACCTTTTTCTTTCATAGATTTCTTTGCCTCTTGCATATCTTCAGGACTGAGAAATAGAACACCTCTCTTCTTCGGAGTTGGTTTAGGAATAGGCTCAGGAGGTGCCCAATTATTTTCATTTGCCAACATATTATTCAATAAAATTTCAGCGTCATCCGGTGTTCTTTCCCTGAAGAGATAACCAGCACAACTATCCAGGTAATCTCTGGCAGCATCAGTTAGTCCATTATAAAAGATATCAAATATTTTAGGTTTCTTAAGAGGATGATCAGGAAAAGCATTAAGTAACTTGAGAAGCCTCCCCCAAGCTTGTGGGAGACTCTCTTCTTCAATTTGCACAAAATTGTATATTTCCCTCAAAGCAGCTTGTTTCTTATGAGCAGGGAAATATTTAGCAGAGAAGTGATAAATCATATCCTGGGGACTTTGCACACAACCAGGATCAAGAGAATTAAACCATTTCTTAGCATCACCCTTTAATGAGAACGGAAATATTTTGAGTATATAAAAGTGGCGCGATCTCAGATTATTAGTAAACAGGGCGGCTATATCATCTAACTTACGAAGATGTGCCACGACAGTTTCAGATTCATAGCCATAAAAAGGATCAAATTCAACCAAAGTAATTATATCTGGGTCGACAGAAATATCATAATAATCCTGATCAGGAACACAGATAGGTGAAGTAGCAAAAGCAGGGTCGGGTCTCATCCTACCTCTAAAAGATTCTTTACTCCACTTAATTAATAACCTCTTACGTTCGGGTTTATCATGGCAAGCAAGAATAGCTTCAAAAGATTCAGCATTAAAAAGATAACCCTCAGGAATAACAGGCATAGGTTCATCATCACTCATATCATCATGTTCAGGTTCACTAATTTCTCTTTCTCTAGACTTAGAAATTTGCTCATCTAGAAATTCACCAAGGGGCACAGTAGTATCAAGCATAGAAGTAGTTTCATCATAAGTATCATGCATAGCAGAAGTGGCATCATCAATAACATGCGACATATCGGAACGAATAGCAGAAGCAGGTTTAGGTGTCGCTAGCTTACTCATAACAGAAGGTGAATCAAGTGCAGAGCTAGATGGCAGTTCCTTACCTCCCCTCATAGTTGAGGGATAAATTGTTGTCTTAGCGTCTTTCAAGTTCTTCATAGTGTCCAGCAGATATATCCCAAGTGACTCAAAGAATAGAGCTATGCTCCCCGGCAACGGCGCTAGAAAAAGGTCTTGACAACCCACAAGTATAGGGGATCGCAACAGTTTTTGAGGGTAGAGTATTCAACCCAAATTTGTTGATTCGACACAAGGGGAGCCAAAGAATATTCTCAAGTATTAGCAGCTGAGTTGTCAATTCAACCACACCTAGAAACTTAGTATCTGCAGCAAAGTGTTTAGTAGCAAAGTAATATGATAGTGGTGGTAACGGTAACAAAGTAAGGACAGCAAAAGTAATGTTTTTGGTATTTTTGTAGTGATTGTAACAGTAGCAACGGAAAAGTAAATAAGCGTAAACCAGTATATGGAAAACTCGTAGGCACCGGATCAATGATGGATAATTATGTCAGATATGGTTCATCATGTAACAGTCATAACATAGAGTGACACAGAACTAACTCTAGTTCATCAATGTAATGTAGGCATGTATTCCGTATATAGTCATACGTGCTTATGGAAAAGAACTTGCATGACATCTTTTGTCCTACCCTCCCGTGGCAGCGGGGTCCTATTGGAAACTAAGGGATATTAAGGCCTCCTTTTAATAGAGAACCGGAACAAAGCATTAGCACATAGTGAATACATGAACTCCTCAAACTATGGTCATCACCGGGAGTGGTCCCGATTATTGTCACTTCAGGGTTGCCGGATCATAACACATAGTAGGTGACTATAGACTTGCAAGATAGGATCAAGAACACACATATATTCATGAAAACATAATAGGTTCAGATCTGAAATCATGGCACTTGGGCCCTAGTGACAAGCATTAAGCATAGCAAAGTCATAGCAACATCAATCTCAGAACATAATGGATACTAGGGATCAAACCCTAACAAAACTAACTCGATTACATGATAAATCTCATCCAACCCATCACCGTCCAGCAAGCCTACGATGGAATTACTCACGCACGGCGGTGAGCATCATGAATTTGGTGATGGAGGATGGTTGATGATGACGACGGTGACGAATCCCCCTCTCCGGAGCCCCGAACGGACTCCAGATCAGCCCTCCCGAGAGAGATTAGGGCTTGGCGGCGGCTCTGTATCGTAAAACGCGATGAAACTTTCTCTGTGATTTTTTTCTCCCCGAAAGCCAATATATGGAGTTGGAGTTGGGGTCGGAGGGGCTCCAGGGGGCCCACGAGGTAGGGGTGCGCGCCCAGGGGGGAGGGGTGCGCCCCCACCCTCGTGGACAGGGTGTGGGCCCCCTGGTCTTCATCTTTGGCGAGGATTTTTTATTATTTATTCTAAGATATTCCATGGAGTTTCAGGTCATTCCGAGAACTTTTGTTTTCTGCACATAAAACAACACCATGGCAATTCTGCTGAAAACAGCGTCAGTCCGGGTTAGTTCCATTCAAATCATACAAGTTAGAGTCCAAAACAAGGGCAAAAGTGTTTGGAAAAGTAGATACGACGAAGACATATCAGAAAGCGCCTGGAAAACCGAAGCAAGATTTTGGGACAATCCGGCCCTGAATACAAACCCAGTCCGAAATAAAAGGGCACATTATCGCCAGTCACCTGGGATAAATACCAAAAAGCAAAAACCCTCTATAGGGCATAGAACCGTACTGGAGGGATGGCTCAACGGACCCTGTAAAATTCATAGTACAGAGGGCGCCACACCAACTCATAGCCTTAGGGCATGTTGGATACTCCGGCAGGTGGCCAAAAGTGGCGAAGAGCTTCTAACCCCAGCATCCACAGAGCGCCAGCCCAGGGATACCAGTATGGTATTAACAGTCTTCGAGACTTTCACATCCAATAATATGCGAAAATGAACACTCCGCAGCCTCGCCGAAGTCTACCAAGTAGCAACAATAAACCCATGGAGTGACACGGCTATTACCTTTAATGCCAGTGATGAACCTAAATTCCGAACAGCCCGAGCACCAGCAGCATTGGTCCTCAGTCCAATAGTGGACGTCTTTCGCCTTACCAAGGTACTCATGGACGGTGGTAGCGGATTGAACCTCATTTATGAGGAAACCCTTCGAAAAATGGAAATAGACTGGAGCTGCATTGAGCGAAGCAGCACAACCTTTAGAGGAATAATACCCAGTCGGGAAGCGTGCTGCACAGGAAAAATCACACTGGATGTGGTGTTCGGCACGCCAGATAATTACAGGTCCGAGGAGGTCACGTTCCAAGTGGCCCCGTTCAGCAGCGGATACCACGCGCTATTAGGGCGAGAGGCATTCACAATTTCTCAAGCTATACCCCATTACGGGTACATGAAGCTCAAAATGCCCGGGCCCAACGGAATCATCACTCTTGCTAGTGACCCGGACATAGCACTCCGCACCGAAAATAAGACAGCCGCACTGGCCCTTGAGGCACTATCCAAAGCCCTAGCGGCCGAGGAACTGACTGCGCTGCGCTCCACGGTGAACGGGGACGATGTGATACTCGATAAAAGATCCAAGTCCACCTCCTTTAAACCAGCGGACGAAATAGTCAAATTCCAAATCCATCCAACGGACCCTACAAAAACGGCCTCCATCAGGGCACAATTGAACCCTGATGTAGACGCCGCACTATGAGAATTTCTACGCGAAAATTGGGACATTTTTGCCTGGCACCCTTCAGACATGCCAGGAATCCCACGCCGGCTAGCTGAGCACAGCCTAAACATCCTAAAATGATTCAAGCCAGTCAAACAGGCTCTTCGGCGTTTCTCCGAACCTAAGAGACAAGCCATGGGAGAGGAGCTAGCCAAACTATTGGAGGCCGGGTTCATCAGAGATATAAAACATCCGGACTGGCTAGCAAACCTGGTGATGGTACCAAAGAAGGACAAATCCTGGCGCCTATGCGTCGATTTCAAGGACCTCAACAAGGCTTGCCCAAAGGATCCCTTCCCCCTCCCCCGCATCGATCAAATTATCGACGCTACCGAGGACACGATTCATTGTGTTTCCTCGACGCATATTCCAGCTACCATCAAATTAAGATGGCAGAGCCAGACCAAGCCGCAACGGCATTCATCACCCCATACGGCCCATTCTGCTTCAACACAATGCCCTTCGGGCTCAAAAACTCCGGCGCAACATATCAGCGCATGATTCAGACATGTCTGGCAAACCAGATCGGCAAAACAGTGGAGGCATACATAGATGATGTGGTCGTCAAAACCACGCATGTCGAAACTCTAGTAGACGACTTGAGGCTCACATTCGATAATCTCTGAACATATGACATAAAGCTTAACCCGGAAAAATGCGTTTTCGGCGTACCAGCCGGAAAACTCTTGGGCTTCATTGTATCCGATAGAGGAATTGAAGCAAACCCAGCCAAGATCCGAGCTCTGTCACAATTGGATATCCCAAAGGACCTAAAACAAATACAAAAATTGACTGGATGCGTGGCAGCTCTAAGCCGCTTTATCTCCCGTTTGGGAGAAAAGGCATTACCCCTTTATCGCCTCCTCCGGCGCGCCGAACACTTCGAGTGGACGGATGCCGCCACGGCCGGACTCGAAGAAATAAAAGCCATATTGGCAACAAACCCGGTCCTGGCCGCGCCCAACACGGGCGAACCAGTGCTATTATACATCGCGGCAACTCATCAAGTTGTAAGCGCGGTGCTCGTTGTCGAACGAGAAACGGACGGACACAAGCTCCCCCTTCAAAAACCATTTTACTATGTGTCCACTGTCCTCACTCCATGCAAGTCACGGTATCCGGATTATCAAAACATAGTGTACGCGGTGTTTATGGCATCCCGGAAGCTGCGACACTACTTTCAAGAGTGTTCGATAACAGTAGCCTCCGAAGTACCTCTTAACGACATTATAAACAACCGCGACGCGACGGGCCGGATTGCCAAATGGGCCATTGAGCTCCTCCCGTTCGACATAACCTATAAGCCATGGCGAGCTATTAAGTCGCAAGTTTTAGCCGATTTCATCGCCGAATGGACTGAAGCCGAACTCCCTAAAGAGTACGGCACATATTCCAACTGGATCATGCACTTCAACGGCTCCAAAATGTTGGCCGGTCTGGGGGCTGGCGTTGTTCTGACGTCCCCAACAGGAGATACAGTTCAATACGTACTCCAGATAATGTATACGGACTCCAACAACGCAGCCGAGTACGAGGCCCTTCTACACGGTCTCCGGATGGCAGTCTCCATGGGCATCCAATGCATAGAGGTGAGCGGGGATTCGAACCTCGCGATATCCCAAATAAATGGAGACTTTGATACCAAGGATCCAGAAATGGCAGCTTATCATAACGCCGTCCTAAAAATGTCAGCTCGGTTTGAAGGGCTCGAATTTCACCATATAGCCCGTGAAAACAATCAGGCAGCAGACGTGTTGGCACGCATTGGCGCAAAGCGCGATGCTGTCCGCCCCCCCCCCCAACATATTCCTAGAGAGGCTGTTCAAGCGATCCGTACTATGGGAAGGGGAATCCGGAAATAACAGCCCGGACCCAACCGCACTGCCCGACACCGAACATCCTGACACAATTGGAAGCTCTGCCAACGAAGTAACATCCTCAGCCCACATAATAATGGCAGTCATTGCCCCGTGGACGGAACCATTCCTAGCCTACCTAACCAGGCAGGAACTTCTCGAGGACCAAAATGAGGCACGTTGCATAGTGCGGTGATCTAAAGCCTATAAAGTCCATGAGGGAGAGCTTTATAAGAAAAGCACCACCGGAGTCCTTCAAAGGTGTATCTCTGAAGAGGAAGGGCGGAATCTTTTGGCTGAAATTCATGCCGGACTCGGCGGGCACCACGCCGCAGCCCGGGCCCTTGTAGGCAAGGCCTTCCGTATAGGATTTTATTGGCCGAGGGCCCGGGCAGATGCTCAGGACTTAGTCCAACGATGCGTCGGTTGCCAACTCTTTGCTAATCAAAGCCACATGCCACCCACCGCCCTCCGAACTATACCCATCACCTAGCCCTTCGCGGTATAGGGGCTTGACATGGTTGGACCCCTTAAAGGAGGAACCCACAAGCAAAAATACCTACTGGTCATGGTGGATAAATTCACCAAATGGATAGAAGCCAAGCCTGTTAAGACGGCCGAATCCGGACCGGTGATAGACTTCATATCAGGGGTCGTACACTGTTACGGCGTCCCCCACAACATCATCACTGATAACGGCATGAACTTCACGGCCGACGAGGTCAAACTCTAGTGCAAAAACATGGGCATCAAGCTCGACTATGCTTCGGTCTATCACCCTCAAACTAACGGTCAAGTCGAGCGAGCAAATGGTCTAATCATGAGCGGCATCAAACCCAGATTAGTGCGGTCCCTCAAGGAATCTAACACGCACTGGGTAGAGGAGCTCGACTCCGTACTCTGGGGGCTGCGGACCACACCGAATCGCAACACCGGATTCACACCATTCTTTATGGTATACGGCACAGAGGCAGTACTGCCCTGCGACATAATTCATGACTCACCTCGCGTGCGCATGTACAAAGAAAGAGAAGCCGAACTCGATCGGCAGGACAGTTTGGACGCCTTGGAGGAGGAGCGCGACGTGGCAAAAGTCCGTTCCGCATTCTATCAACAGCAGGCTCGAAGATATCAAAGCAGAGAAGTCCGGGCCAAAACTTACAATGTTGGCGAGTTAGTTCTACGCCTGCCGGACAAGAAAAAGGACAAACTCAAGCCCAAATGGGAAGGTCCCTTTATTATTGACCAAGTCCTGACTGGTGGAGCGTATCGTCTGCGAGATGCATCGGATAACCGACTCGAGCCAAACCCATGGAACGCTGCCCGTCTCTAAAGATTCTACGCCTAGCGCCGGACTCTGTGTTCGTCTCCTTCCTCTGTCTATTTTTTACACATTAGCTGTCTTTTATTTCTCTCCTTCTTCCCCCATTTTTCCTTACAGCCTTAAGGGCCTGTTCGCGCCTCTTTCGCACACAACTGACGTGCTATCCGCGCTCATTGTACCTGGGGGCTTCTTCAACAGAAGCTTATTTATACGGGCTTCATGCCCAGCACATGTGTCACACTTCCGCATGTACCTTTTATTCACCATTATATGCATCGATATGACTTAAGTTTTGGCCAAGCTGGGTTGCCTAGCTCCTGTGCTTACCCCTACGTTCCCGATTGTTCGGCTAGGCGGTAAAGGGAGCACCTCTGTGATTGTTACTCCCGGTCAGCCGGATGTGTACCTCAGACTGGGTGAAGCCGAAAGCTAGCGTTCTTAAGGGAATATTCGGTTGGTGAACTAAAGATGATTTCTCACTTGTTTATTTATCTACCCCCAGGCGCTTTTCTGCTTTTTTCGTAGTCCGGACATGCACTTTAGGGCATGCCTCCCAGGGAAAGGAACCCCTAACGAAACTATTCTCCCTGGAAGATGTTTCTTACTAACCATGTAATATAACATAACTAGTTGGGCACTTGTCTGTTCAAGCACTAATGACCCCTACGCCTGGTCTCCATGCATGCCCTGGTTCTTACATAACCGAGAGGGTATTCGGACACACTCCGGACTTTTGGGTCCCGTGGTTGAAGCGAAAAGGTCCGCCATGACAAACAATCTACAATCCGGCTAGAAGGCATTTTACATGTCATCTTAAATTACATAGTCAACTTGACTGGGCATATTCCTCTTCAATACCATCCAACAGGCTGTCTAGTTTACAGTCCTGTTGGGAATATTTGGCGGCCAACTCTACTTGGCCGTACACTAAGCTCATGGGGATCTCCTTCCCATCGGCCCCCACAGGTCCGACCTCGGCCATGTGGTCTGGGTCAGCCTTCGTGTATCGCGTCTTCACCATGGCCCAGGCCTCCCTGGCGCCTTGACGGCAGGCCGATATCTTCCATAATCGGAAGCGCCGCCGCGCTCCCTTAAGCCTCTCTGCGAGCTCTCCAAGGCCTTCGGGCATGGAGACAGATGGCCACAAGGCCTGGGCGACGCCGTTCATCACCTGCCGAACTCATTCGTGCAGTTGAAAGAGCTCGGGAAGAAGGTCACCCGTAGAACCAGGCATTTCCTCTGTAGGACGACCTGTGAGCATACCTACAGACATTACTCTGTTAGTCGACTTCCTCACCGAACTCTTTTTTAAATTTCGTTCAAGCACTTACTAAAAATGCCGCGTTGAAGCCGTCGATTCTCCTTCACGGAGTCCGACAGCTGGGCACGAACATCCTTTAGTTCCTCATCCAGCTGGGTGTTGGCATCTTAGAGATTATTCTTCTCCTGCCTCACCCTTGTAAGCACGCTCTCGCTGGCCTTTAACCGGCGCAAGAGTTGTTGCTTGTCCGGATCTACTCCGGCGCCATCTGCAATGATATTGTCAGATTTGCACACACGCCGCACTTCACAACATACTTATCTTTCTAAGCGTATATTACCAGAGGGGGTCTCCTTGGCCTCCCCTACAGTGGCTAGTGCGGCTTCAAGTTGGGCTTTGCACTCTTCTAGCTCCCGGGACAGTTGGGTATTCTTTTTTGTAAGATCCTGCATAACAAATGATCCTTAAATCAGTTATTCTAACTGTTTCAAGTCTCAGGGGCTACTGGCATAAGACGCTATCAAATTTTCTCACCTGTATGTCTTTTACATACTGCTCCGTGGCTCTGGCTAGACCATTTTGAGTGGCACGGAGGTGCGCATCTCCCGAATTGAAGGCATCCAATGCCTCTTGGGAGAAATATGCGTCACGAAGAACTGTCCGGCGACGCCTGTGATTCATGGCACTCTCCTCCTCGGACTTGGTGGCAGACAGTCTGTCGGCATCCTCTTTCGGAGGGACGTCCAACTCACGCCTCGTGTTCGCCTCCGCTTCTGGACCTGGCTTTGGAGCCTGGCTGGCAGAGGCTTGATTGGCAACCTCTCCAGATATAGTCCGGCGAGCGCTCTTTTTCCTGAAGAGAGCACGAGAATTAGTATGCCTTCCAGGAATAAAACCTGGGAATAAGATGGCACGCCATACCGTTGCGCCGGCGTCTCAATCCGGACCGCACTTCTTTTCAGCCTGCTGGGCCTTGCTGCCCCTTGTTGGCTAGCCACCGCGGGCTCGGCCTTCCGCCTCAAGGGCTCCTCCTGCAAAACACCATTGGTATACGGTGATCAAAAATAAGCACGGATGGATCACTCTCAAAGTATTGGGACTTTAGTCTCAGTTACCTGTGAGGCTGGAAGTATTCTGGGGTAATCGGCTGTAATGGCGACCAAGGCATTGTCGATGCTCAGTTGGCAAAATACCCCATCGATCAGCTCCACGGATATGTCCGGATCCTCTTGGGAGGCCGGATCGAGGAACCGTTCCGGATCCTCGGGTTGTGGAGGGAGGCTGTTTATATCCTTTACGCCCTGGCGCAATTCCTGCGTCGAAATCACAAAGATGAGATATCTGACTACGGGAGTATGGATCGGATGGGCAAAAAGAAGTGTCCGCTTACCCAGCTTGGAGGATTGTTCATAGAAAATCCGCCCTGTGGATTGACGCGGAGAAATTCCTCCTCTTCTCCCTTGTACAGTGCGGACAAGATCTTCATCAGAGCGGCAACCGATCTCGGCCCCTTACGGCCACAGCGGGTGGCGTCATCCTCCCCGTTGAAATCCCACATGGGGTGGCCTCTATAATGAAGCGGCTGCACCCCCCGCATAATGCATGTGGCCATGACCCCGATCATGGTCCGGAATGAGCTAGCAATCTTATCCGGCTCATCAGGTAAAGGGCGTCCCTGTCATTTTCCTTCTGAGGGCTCCGTGGACGCCAGCTTAGGCGCTTCTTCAAAGGAGCATTATTGAACTCAGGGAGGCCGATCCGAACAGGGTCCGGCAGGGGGACATCTTCTATATAAAACCATTCTGAAGGCCAGTCTTCGATAGCCTTCCTTGGGGTTCCGGATAGATATCCGGTCCCGGCGACGCGCCATACTTCGGCTCCGCCCACTTGATATATTGACCCCTCTTGAGAACG
This sequence comes from Triticum aestivum, assembly GCF_018294505.1. Classification (NCBI taxonomy): domain Eukaryota; kingdom Viridiplantae; phylum Streptophyta; class Magnoliopsida; order Poales; family Poaceae; genus Triticum; species Triticum aestivum. The sequence continues at coordinate 137,228,107 of NC_057807.1, forward strand.
GGGCACAAGGCAAAATAGCTTTTTCCACAGCGCGAAATGAGCCTCGATGCCCAAAAACAGCTCGCAAAGGGCTACGAAGCCCGCAATATGCAAAATGGAGGCAGGTGTAAGGTTGTGCAACTGGAGGCCGTAGAACTCCAGGAGCCCCCGGAGAAACGGATGAATTGGAAATCCGAGCCCTCTTATCAAATAAGGGACAAGGCATACCCGTTCTCCTTTGGAGGGATTGGGGACGCTCTCCGCTTGCTTTCCGCCATTATAGGTGGCGAGTCCGGCTCGAACCGGGACCATGAAGGCTGGGGGAAGAAATCCCTTGGTTTGGAGCACCACCAGCTCGCTGTGCGGGACGGAGCATCTCTCCCAATCTCCAGGTTGAGGGCTGGGAGGGCGAGAGTAGGAGCTGCGTCGACTGGCCATGATGGAATGGATTTCTGTCGGATGCGCTCCGATGAATGCTCGCGAAGGGAAGATGGTGTGATTCGGATCTGAATCCTCGTCTCTTTTATAGGCAGCTCATTTGCGCAGCTAGGAGGGTAAATGTAAAAGTACCCTGGCTTTTCGCATTCGTTTGACACGTGGAAGATGGCCATTATTGGGCGTGGAAGCCAAGGGGCGCAATATTCACAAGAAGCCGAACACTATTCAACAGGTACATGGAATTTGGAGAAGAACCCGCCTTGCAATGCTGAAGACAATCTGCGCGCCGGACTCATCGTCATTGAAGCCTGGTTCGGGGGCTACTGAGGGAGTCTCGGATTAGGGGGTGTCCGGATAGCCGGACTATGACCTTTGGCCGGACTCCTGGACTATGAAGATACAAGATGGAAGACTTCGTCCCGTGTCCGGATGGGACTTTCCTTAGCATGGAAGGCAAGCTTGGCGATACGGATATGTAGATCTCCTCCCATTGTAACCGACTCTGTGTAACCCTACCCTCTCCGGTGTCTATATAAACCGGAGGGTTTTAGTCCGTAGGACGAACAACAATCATACCATAGGCTAGCTTCTAGGGTTTAGCCTCTCTGATCTCGTGGTGGATCTACTCTTGTACTACCCATATCATCAATATTAATCAAGCAGGAGTAGGGCTTTACCTCCATCGAGAGGGCCCGAACCTGGGTAAAAACATCATGTCCCTTGTCTCCTGTTACCATCCGCCTAGACGCACAGTTCGGGACCCCCTACCCGAGATCCGCCGGTTTTGACACCGACACAATTCCTTCATCGCTTTAATGAAGAGAGGTGTAAAGCCATTGGTGAAGAAGTGGCCCGGCTCTTGGCAGCTGGGTTCATTGTTGAAGTTTTTCATCCTGAATGATTAGCTAACCTGGTGTTGGTACTTAAGAAGAATGGCACTTGGCACATGTGCGTGGATTATACAGACCTTAATAAGGCCTGCCCAGCTGATCCTTTGGCTCTCCCTTGTATTGATCAGATTATTGATGCTACGGCGGGTTGTGAGCGTTTGAGTTTTTTGGATGCTTATTCTAGGTATCATCGGATCAAAATGGCAGTTAAGGACCAGGAGAAGACAGCTTTCATCACTCCTTTTGGGGCCTTCTGTTATGTGTCTATGCCTTTTGGACTTAAGAGTGCCAAGGCGACTTACCAGCGGTGTGTGCAAAACTGCCTTCATGATCAGATTGGGCGCAATGTTCATGCTTATGTGGATGATATTGTGGTGAAGTCAAGGAAGAAGGAGACCTTGATAGATGATTTGAAAGAGACCTTTGACAATCTCCAGGTTTACAAGATGATGCTTAACCCAGCCAAATGTGTCTTCGGTGTGCCCATAGGCAAGCTCTTAGGTTTTTTGGTCTCTAAAAGAGGCATCAAAGCTAATCCGGAAAAGATCAAGGCTATTACTGCCTTGGCTAAACCGGTGTGTATCAATGATGTTCAGCGTCTGGCGGGTCGTATTGCGGCCTTAAGCCGGTTCATAAGCCGGTTGGGAGAAAAAGCTATCCCTCTATACCAGTTGATGAAGAAACAGATCACTTTCTTTGGAGTGATGCTGCTAATCAGGAGTTTGAAGCCTTGAAGAAACAGTTAGCTGAACCGCCGGTCCTTGCTGCTCCCATTGATAAGAAGCCCTTGTTGTTATATGTGGCTGCCAATAGCCAAGTTGTTAGTGTGGCAATTATGGTGGAATGAAAGGAAGCAGGCTAGGAATATCCGGTTCAGCGGCCGGTTTATTACATCAGTGAAGTGCTCATTGAGTCCAAGCAGAGGTATCTGCATTGGCAAAAGCTAGTATATGGGGTATTCATGGCTAGTCGAAAGTTCAAGCAATATTTTCTGGGTCATCCCATCACTGTGGTTAGTTCTGCTCCTTTAGGGGATATTATTCAAAATAGAGAAGCCATAGGTCGGGTAGCCAAGTGGGCCATTGAACTTGGACCCCATGGTTTGAAGTATATGCCTCGCACAACCATCAAGTCTCAAGCACTTGTGGATTTCATCAATGATTGGACAGAGCTGCAGATGCCTGAAGAGAAGCCGGATAGCACATATTGGACTATTCACCTTGATGGATCCAGGCAGTTAGAAGGCTCGGGGGCTGGAGTTATTTTGACTTCCCCACGAGGTGATAAATTTTGTTATGTTTTAAGGTTGATGTTCCCCTGTACTAACAATGCGGCTGAGTATGAAGCCTTACTCCATGGTCTTCGAATGGCTAAAGAGATGAATCTAAGCTGGGTGAGGTGTTTTGGTGACTCAGATCTGGTGGCTCAGCAAGTTTCAGGCACTTGGGATTCTAAAGACCCACTCATGGCAGCTTACCACAGCGAGGTTGATGCTATTGCTGGTCATTTCAAAGGTTATCAAGTGGAACATGTTGATCATAGGAAAAATGAGGCGACTGATGCTTTGAGTCGGTTAGGGTCCCAGCGTAAAAGCCGGTGCCACCTAACATTTTCCTTGATATTCTACATAACCCTTCAATCAAGTTGCCTACAGAGGAAGATCTTGCTATTCCTGACCCAGAGGCACAATTGGTGGCAGCTCTTCATGCTATCCCTGATTGTAAAGTTCCATATTTGGCTTATATGACCCGGGGTGAGTTACCTGAGGATGAAACTTTGGCCAGGTAGATAACCCGGTGGTCTAAGTCAATGACTATTGTCAATGGAGAATTGCATCGCTTCAGTGTCACAGGGGTGTTTCAACATTGTATTTCTCCTGAGGAGGGCTGTGAGATTCTACGAGAGATTCATGAAGGAGATTGTGGTCATCATGCCGACTCTAAATCTCTTGTAGCCAAGGCTTTTCGTCATGGGTTTTATTGGCTGACCGCTCATGCTGATGCAGAAGACTTGGTCAGTAAATGTGATGGTTGTCAAAAAATTTCCAGGAGAGCTCATGTGTCGGCTCAAGAATTGAGGATGATTCCAATAACTTGGCCATTTGCAGTCTAGGGGCTTGATATGGTTGGACCTTTCAAAAGATCCAAGGATAAAAAGACCCACCTTTTGGTGGTGGTTAACAAATTTACAAAGTGGGTTGAGGCAGAGCCGGTCAGTAAGTGTGACGCGGTGACAGCGGTTCAATTCATCAAAAAGGTGATATTCCGTTTTGGTTATCCCCACAATATCATAACTGATAATGACACTAATCTGTCCAAGGGTGCTATGAAATAATTTTGTCAACGAGAGCATATCCGTCTTGATGTGTCGTTGGTGGCTCACCCCCAATCCAATGGTCAAGCTGAAAGAGCCAATCAAGAAATTTTGAGAGGCATCAAGCCCCGGCTTATGGTCACTTTGCATAGAACGCTGGGTTGTTGGGTGGAGGAATTGCCCTCAGTGCTATGGAGTATCAATACCCCCAACGGCTCTACATGTTACACGCCTTCCTTCATGGTCTACGGAGCAGAGGCGGTTCTCCCTAGTGACATCCATCATGATTCGCCCCTGTGGCGGCTTATGTTGAAGCTGGTAATGAGAAAGCACGTCATGATGCTATCGACCTGTTGGATGAGGAGCGTCACCTTGCAGCGGCTCATTCGGCGATTTACCAGCAAGATATGCGCCGTTATCATAGCCGTCGGGTTAAAACCAGGACCTTTCAAGAAGGCAATTTGGTGCTCCGGCTTATCCAGGATCAAACTGACATGCACAAGCTATCCCCACCTTGGGAAGGACCCTTTGTGGTCAGCAAAAATCTGAACAATGGGTCATACTACCTTATCGATGTTCGAGACCACAAGGACTCATGCATGTCGGAGGAGGAGACCCGCCGGCCGTGGAATATTGCTCATCTTCGGCCTTATTACACCTGAGCCACCAGCTCTTGTGATGTACATATTTTGTTAATGTATATATTATGATGAATATAATAAAGCTGACATCCCTGATAATTCAGGGCCTCTGTCGTTTCATTTCTGAGAATAATGAGTCTTTATTGTCACTTCATACGATCACTTGGGGGGCTTCCTGCTTATTGAGCATAGCTATGACTACCCTCTTGATCCGGCTTGTACGCCATGATTAAAACATACTTGGGGGCTTCCTGCTCATTGAGCATAGCTATGACTACACTACTGATCTGGCTTATATGCCTGGAATGAAATATTACTTGGGGGCTTTTTGTTAATGAACAGAGCTTTATTGACCCTTGTAATAGGCTTGGACGCCAGGTGTATTCACCAAAAAATCTAGGTTATCCTGCCTTTGTTTGCCTGCCACTCCAACCAGGTAATCCTGGAATGACTCGATGTACTCTTGACAATCAATCTTCTAAGAAGACCCTAAGTTTGTCAATGTTAAAATGGTGATTGGTCATGTGAGGTCCGGCTTACGGGTTTGAATGAAGGATTAACTCAGTGGCTATGTGGACCTTGAATAACGCTTGACATGCAGGCTTGGCAGCCTACGAATGCCTTGTTTTCTGTTTTTTCTGGTTTGCATTTGGTTTTTTAAGATTCATCCTTTCTACCGTGTTAATACATGGTCTAAAACGGATAAAGGCTATGTTTGCCTTATGGTCCACATATGAATCTTTCCGGACTTTATTAATCCGGCCTGGTTTTGGACTTTAAGTCACCAGCATATGATGATTTTTGTGCTTTGGAGTTCTAGCTCTAAGATTTGGGATGTTACCCCTTGCCGCATATGGCATGATAAGCTGGCGGTATGAATAAATTGAACAGGGCGTTGTGCTCTTTCTTTGGGATGTTACCCTTACTACACGAGGCATGATAAGCCGGCAGCGTGAAAAAATACCACATGTATGATATTTTCTGTTATGATTATATGAGTTTTTGTTAAACCGTCCCTGATTATGAACTATTTGGTCATCAGTGGTTTTTATATGGGGCATTATGACCCGCCCTGGGGTAAACCGCGAGGGCACTTGTTGTAGCGACCAGACCTCAAACAGTCTGATCTCTGTGCTCATTGTCATCCCTGGATCAGTAATGCTGACACCACATAGTACTCGGAGGATTTATAACAGAGTCGCAATCACACACTTATTACAATCGAATGTCTCAAGAGAGAACTGAACAAAATAAATATGGCTTAAGGCCATCTAAAAACGATAACAGTGGAAGGCTTGGAAGAAATAAGCGAGTTCATCAACTCCAACAGCATCACTGAGTATAGAACCATGACCTAAGCACCTTACTCATCGTCTGAAAAGTCTGCAACATGAAACGTTGCAGCCCGAAAACGGGTCAGCACATGGAATATGCTGGCAATGTAACACATAGAGATTAACAATGGAATAAGCTATACTACATGCATATTTGGCTGGTGGAAAGCTCTATGGTTACAGTTTTGCATAAAGCCAATTTTTCCCTACTGCAAAGGAATAAATTTATTTAACTATCATGGTGGTTGTTAAACATTGAGAATGGTTGACAGCATTCTCAATCCCAATTAAAAGTACTCATTAACAAACCCAACAATATTAATTAGAAGTAACATGTTGAGATTCACATGATATCCAAGTACTAGATACTCAAGTTGTCCATAACCGGGGACACGGCTAACCATGATTAGTTTGATACACTCTGCAGAGGTTTGCGCACTTTTCCCCACATGACTCGATCTCCTCCGTTTGATTTCTCGCACTACATGGTGTTTGAGAAACGGATGACCGAGACATAGTCTTTCAGAAGCGCTAGCACCTTACGTATGTGATAGACTGTACCAACCTACAACCCCTACATCAGCTAGTCTACCACTGTAAGAGTTCGCACAACTTAGTCAACTATGCTAGAGCCCATAGTAGCATGTGGCTGCACACGGAAGTTTCTAGCATGAATTATCTTATGATCCCTTTGAGCCTGGGTGGCGGTCCGAAGAAATACAGGCAAGTCCTGATAGAAACCAGGTGCCTCAATCCACCCAGATGTGTCTTTAAGTTGCCACCTTAAATAAACCATTAATTAACACTCTCACATCTATCATGGATACACTCACCCAATCCACGTCTACTAGCATGGCATGGCATAATAAGCAAACGTAGAAGTAACTCCCAAGGGTTTGAAATAAAATAGGTAATAGGTACTACCTCAACTACTTCCCATAACCCACAATTTAATTAGATCCTAATCATGCAATGTTTGAGGATTGATCTAATGCATAAAAACTGGGTATGAGAAAAGGTATGATCAAAGTGTTACTTGCCTTGCTGATGATCCGTGAAACCTAGAGACTCGAAGTAACAGGCGGCGCACTCTGGGTATTCTATCGCAGACAAACAAACGAGCATACAATAAGTACTCATCTAATGCATAGGTAAAACTCAAACGAAAGAACTAATCAGATAGTTCAACTTAAGAACTCCGGTTTGCAAAAAGAAGCAAAGCAAACAAAGCAACGAAGAACAAACGGCGAAAGAAAACAGCTCCGTTTTACTAATCTGAATCTAGGTCAAATTTTACAGTAGCAAAACTTGTTCAAGTTGGTTATTTGGAAAGAGGGTTTTGAGACGAAACTCCAGGCGGTTGAATTGCCTGATTCCGATAAACGAGCGAAAAGTTATACTAAAACGAAAATCGGATCAGAAATCGTGATCAGAAAAATCGCGAAATAAATCCGAGAAAAAGAAAAACGACGAACGGGTTAACAAACGAACGTTCGTTAACTAAACTAATCTGATGAACGCGTTCGTTTAAACGAACTAACGGACGAACGTCCGCTAATTAACCTAAACCGGAAAAAAAACCGAAAACTAAAAAAACGAAAACTAAAAAAACCGAAAATAAAACCGCTCAGTTTTTCTAAAAAAACAGAGCGGAAAACGAGGCGGCGGCGAACCTCGGCGGCGGCGGCGAACTCCGGCGAAGCTTCGGCGGGGTCCGGCTACGGAGGGCGGCGGCGCGGGCGGCGGCGGATCAGGCGGGCGGCGGCGCGGGCGGATTAGGGTTAGGGTTCGAGCGGCGGCGGCGGAGTGGGCCGGGCGGCGGCGGCTACTGGGCTGGGACGGGGCGCTGGCTGGAGGCGGGGTGGCTGGGGCCTGGCGGGGCGCCGGGTCGGCCGCTATTTATAGCGTGCCCCCGAGCGGTGTCCCGCTCGGGCACGGTCCAAGGTCGGTTCACTTTTTTTTAATAATTTCGCTCGGAAAAAAAAACAAAAGAAATACTAAACGGACTCCAAAAATCCCGAAATAAATTTTCCCCAGCTTCTAAAATCAAGCCGGACTAGATGAACATTTATTTGGGGCCTAAATGCAATTTTGAAAAATGCGCATTTTTCCTAAATTCAAATAAAAGGCGAAAACTCCAAAATAAAATCTTATTTGATTTTTTTATTAAATCTTCATTATTTCTTTATTTTGGGAAAGTCATTTTATTCCCTCTCTCATATTTTGGCAGTAGAAATAATTGAAGATAAAATAAATAAAATCAAATGATCCTATTTTTAAAATTTGAGAAAACTCAAATATGAAAATAATCGAAACCCCCAACTCTCTCCATGGGTCCTTGAGTTGCGTAGGATTTCTAGGATCGAGCCAACAATGCAATAAAAATATGATATGCATGATGATCTAAGTATAACATTCCAAATTGAAAATTTGGGATGTTACAAACCTACCCCCCTTAAGATGAATCTCGCCCTCGAGATTCGGGCTGGCTAGCAAATAGGTGAGGGTGGGTCTTGAGCAGATCTTCCTCTCGCTCCCAGGTGGCTTCTTCCTCGGTGTGGTGGCTCCACTGAACTTTGCAAAACTTGATAACCTTGCTGCGAGTGACTCGACTGGCATATTCGAGAATCTTAACAGGGTTCTCCTCATAGGTCAAATCATCATTCAACTGAATCGCTTCTAGTGGCACTGTATCTCTCAGCGGTATGTCCGCCATCTCTGCATGACACTTCTTCAACTGAGAAACATGGAACACATCATAAACTCCTGACAATCCCTCAGCTAATTCCAACTTGTAGGCCACCTCTCCCATACGCTCCAAAACACGATATGGTCCTACGAATCGGGGCGCTAGCTTTCCCTTAACTCCAAAGCGCTTAACTCCTCGAAGCGGGGATACTCGAAGATAAACTCTTTCTCCGACTTCGTATTCTGTCTCCTTGCGTTTTGAATCCGCATAGCTCTTCTGCCTCGACTGGGCTACCTTGAGCCTATCGCGAATCAACTTAACTTTCTGTTCAGACTCCTTAATCAGATCCGGTCCAAACAACTGGCGGTCTCCAACTTCATCCCACAACAACGGGGTCCTGCACCTCCTTCCGTACAAGGCTTCGAAAGGGGCCATTTTCAAACTAGATTGATAACTGTTGTTGTAAGAAAACTCCGCATATGGCAAATTATCGTCCCAGCTAGATCCATAATCCAAGGCACAAGCTCTAAGCATATCCTCCAAAATTTGGTTGACTCTCTCGGTCTGTCCGTCTGTCTAGGGATGAAAAGTTGTGCTAAAATCCAGCCTGGTTCCCAAAGTTTCGTGCAACTGCTTCCAGAACTTTGAGGTAAATTGGGTTCCTCTATCTGATACGATACTCCTCGGAACTCCATGTAAGCATACAATCCTGGTCATGTATATCTTAGCCAATTTGGCACTGCTGTAGGTAGTCTTTACTGGAATAAAATGAGCTACCTTCGTCAAACGGTCGACTACAACCCAAATCGAGTCATAGCCTGAACGAGTCCTCGGCAAACCCGTGATGAAATACATGCCTAGTTTGTCCCACTTCCATTCGGGTATCGGCAATGGCTGTAACAATCCTGCTGGCTTTTGATGTTCTGCCTTCACTCTCTGACATACATCACAAACTGCTACATACTTTGCAATATCCTACTTCATTCCGGTCCACCAGAAAGTATACTTCAAATCCAAATACATCTTGGTATTCCCGGGGTGGATCGAATACGGCGAATCATGTGCCTCTTGCAAAGTCAACTTCCGAATCTCCGGATTACTTGGCACGTAAACGCGGTCCTCAAACCATAAAGTGTCATGTTCATCCTCACGAAATCCCTTAGCTTTTCCCTTGCTCATCTTCTCCTTAATAGAAGCAACTTCCTTATTTGTCTTTTGAGCTTCTCTGATTCTATCCATCAAGTGGACTGAATCTCCAATGCTGCTACATAGCCGCTCGGAACTATTTCCAAACATAGTTCACGTAGATCCTCGGCTAACTCCTTTGGTAAACCTCCGGTCATTAGAGTGTTGACATGACTCTTACGGCTCAACGCGTCTGCTACAACGTTAGCCTTTCCGGGGTGATAATGTAATCTCATATCGTAATCTTTGATAAGCTCCAACCATCTCCTCTGCCTGAGATTTAACTCCTTCTGCCTGAAGATGTACTTCAAACTCTTGTGATCAGTGTACACCTCACAATGGTTTCCAATAAGAAAATGTCTCCATGTCTTCAATGCATGCACTACGGCTGCTAACTCCAAATCATGAGTAGCATAATTTAGCTCATGAGGCTTAAGCTGTCGTGAAGCATACGAAACAACTCTTCCCTCCTGCATAAGCACTGCTCCAAGTCCTCGGCGTGAAGCATCGCAATACACCTCATAGTCCTTGGTCTAATCTGGCAGAATTAACACTGGTGAAGTAACCAAACGTTTCTTCAATTCTTGGAAAGTAGCTTCACACTCCTCTGTCCATATGAACTTGGTATCCTTCTTCAATAATTCTGTCATAGGCTTCACAATCCTTGAGAAATTCTCAATGAATCTCCGGTAGTATCCTGCGAGTCCAAGGAAACTCCGGATCTCTCCAACTATAGTTGGTGCTTCCCAGTTGGTCACAGTGGCAATTTTAGTGGGGTCCACTGCTATACCTTCTCCGGATATAACATGTCCGAGAAATCCAACTTCCTTCAACCAAAACTCACACTTGCTGAACTTGGCATATAACTGGTGTTCTCTGAGCTTCTCCAGTACCAATCGCAAATGTTCTTTATGTTCCTCTTCATTCTTTGAGTAGACCAAAATATCATCAATGAACACCATGACGAACTTATCCAGAAACTCCATAAACACTTTGTTCATCATGTTCATAAAATAGGCAGGTGTGTTAGTCAGACCAAATGACATAACGGTATACTCATATAGCCCATACCTGGTGGTAAAAGCCGTCTTGGGTATATCCTGCTCTCGAATCTTCAACTGATGGTACCCTGATCGCAAATCGATCTTAGAAAACACCTTAGCTCCTTGCAATTGGTCAAACAAGTCATTGATCATCGGTAGCGGATACTTGTTCTTGATGGTCACTTCATTCAATCCTCGGTAATCAACAACCATTCTTAATGATCCATCCTTCTTCTCCACTAAAAGTACTGGCGATCCCCAAGGTGAAGAACTTGGGCGAATAAAACCTTTGTCCAATAACTCCTTAATCTGCTTCTTGATTTCCTCCAAATCTTGGGCTGGCATCCTATACGGTCTCTTGGATATTGGCCCAGTGTCTGGCAGTAGTTCAATCAGAAACTCAATGTCTCTATCCGGTGGCATGCCTGGCAAATCTTTTGGAAATACATCGGGGAAATCCCTTACCACTGGTACTTCCTCCTGCACAACTCCTGATAAACAATTTGCATGTGCCCTCTTTGGCTCATGTCGTGACACATACTTGATTCTCCTTCCTTCTAGGGTGGTAAGCAAAATCGACTTACTGGCGCAATCTATGTTCCCTCCATACTTCGATAACCAATCCATGCCTAATATCACATCCAGTCCTTGCGATTCCATAACTATTAGGTCTGAGGGAAATACATAATGTCCAATCCTTAATGGCAGTCAATCACACCATATGCTAGCCATGTATTCTGCTCCGGGCGAGGTTACTAGCATGGGTGACCTAAGGGCTTGGGTTGGCAATTTATACTTATCCACAAATCCCCTTGATATGTATGAATGCGATGCACCAGTATCAAAAAGAACAACTGCAGTAAATGACTTAACCAAAAACTTACCTATTACTGCATCTGGCTAAGCTTCAACCTCCTCCACGGTAATGTGGTTCACTTGTCCCCTGTTGAAAGGATTCGGCTTCTTCCCTGAGCTCCCATTGCCATTCCCATTTTGGGCTTCTGGACATTCATTTGCATAATGCCCAGTCTTGCGGCACTTAAAGCAAGTGATGTGGCTCAGGTCTACCTTGGATGGTGTTGACGGGGTGGTGCGGTTTTGTCCATTGCTTCCTCCATTCCCGTTTCCATTCTTTGTGCCATTATGATTGTGAGAGCTACCTCCTCCATGAGTATGCTGAAATTGTCACCTATCTTTGGGGTAAAGCGTAGCTTCTGCTGAGTTCCAGAATTATACTTCCCCTATCCATACTTCCTCTTACGATTGTCAATCTGCTGCTGCTTCCCTTCAGGAATTTCTATAAGAGCACGATCTACTAACTCCTGGTAGTTATTAAAAGTAGCTACCATCAACTGCATACTCAGCTCATCATTCAGTCCTTCTAGGAATTTCTCCTGCTTAGCTGCATCCGTAGCAACGTCATCTGGGGCATAACGTGCTAACTTACTAAAATCATCCACATACTGGCCAACTGTCCGTCCTCCTTGGCGTAAGTTGCGAAACTCACGCTTCTTCATGGCCATAGCTCCTGCTGAAACATGGGCAGTACGGAAAGCTTGCTGAAACTGATCCCATGTGACAGAGTCTACAGGGTAAGTGGCTGTAAAATTCTCCCACCATGCTGATGCGGGTCCTTCGAGCTGATGTGCGGCAAATTTCACCTTTTCTCCATCTGTACATCCAGTAGTGGTCAACTCCCTCCCTATCTTACGGAGCCAATCATCTGCTACTATCGGCTCGGTGCTGCTGGAAAACACCGGCGGATTCAGCCTCAAGAAACGAGTCAGATGGTCAACAGGTGGTGGTGGTGGTGGGTTGTTGTTGTTGCTGTTGTTCTACACCAATGTCTGAATCAAAGCATTCTGCTGCTGAATCAACTGAGTGATCTCTGGCGGGAAAACAAATCTGGGGTCGCGTCTCGGAGGCATCTGAGGGGTTTAAATAAAAGACGAGAGTTAAGAATAGAATGAGGTCTAGTGAGAAAACACTACCCATATGCACATGAGACAAAAGCACACAATATCACTCCAATCAATTCAACAAGGGCATACAACGGTCTAACTATCGTTACAAAGTGCTGGACTATAACTAATTTAAAATGGGGGAAATTCTACTACTATTATGGTGGTCAACTAGAAAAACTGCTCCGATGAAGATTCCATGATATCTACTCTAGCTTCATCAACAAAGTCGTCATCGCTATCGTCGGGGTCCGTGTCGGTGTCGTCGATGATGATATAATTATCCGGGCAAGTGGATTCGCCCCTTTCTCTTTTGGGTGTTGAACCTCCCATGAATACTCCAAGTTTCTCCTTTAGGTCGCCGTTCTGTCTCACTAGAGCGACGATTTCTTCCATGTAGTCTTCACGTGTAGCCTTGAGTTCTTATTCTAGCTCCTTGATCTTGGTTCTAGCCTTCTGCAGATCCTCCATATCTGCGCACATCTGATTCTCCTGGTGTCGGATGTGTTGGTTTAACTCCTGGATATAAGCTGCAATTGATCTGTCCCTCCTGGTGCTGATCATCTCCCATTGTTCATCTCGGAGCCCACAAATCTGGTAGATAGTATTCTTGAGATCCTCGTGGTAAACTTCTCCAATTCGCCCCATGGTGATGTGAGCTGCCATGCTCTTTCCTAGGCTCCATGTTGGTGCATCAAAGGAAAACTCTATGGGCTCCCTGACTGGTGCAAATGTCCTTTCGAGAATGTAGACTTGAATCATCCAGCGCTCCTCTTCGGGTAAAGTGGCGTTGAAAGTCCCGGTGAAGCTTGGTACTCCTATGTTCAGGTATCTAGTGACTTCCTTCAAGTGATATCCAAACGGTGAGTCTTCATCTGGTTGTGTGAACTTGTTCCTTGCATCCTCCATCCTAAAGAATAGAAAGGATGAGGAGTCAAAAATGAGAAGAAAGAGTAGTGATCTAGGGCTTAAGCTTAGTGGTAGTGTCCTACAATCAGCGTGTGCTTTGACACCATCTTTGTAGCGACCAGACCTCAAACAGTCTGATCTCTGTGCGCAGTGTCATCCCTGGATCAGTAATGCTGACACCACACAGTACTCGGAGGATTTATAACAAAGTAGCAATCACACACTTATTACAATCGAATGTCTCAAGAGAGAACTGAACAAAATAAATATGGCTTAAGGCCATCTAAAAACGATAACAGCGGAAGGCTTGGAAGAAATAAGCGAGTCCATCAACTCCAATAGCATCACTGAGTATAGAACCACGACCTAAGCACCTTACTCATCATCTGAAAAGTCTGCAACATGAAACGTTGCAGCCCGAAAACGGGTCAGCACATGGAATATGCTGGCAATGTAACACATAGAGATTAACAATGGAATAAGCTATACTACATGCATATTTGGCTGGTGGAAAGCTCTATGGTTACAGTTTTGCATAAAGCCAATTTTTCCCTACTGCAAAGGAATAAATTTATTTAACTATCATGGTGGTTGTTAAACATTGAGAATTGTTGACAGCATTCTCAATCCCAATTAAAAGTACTCATTAACAAACCCAACAATATTAATTAGAAGTAACATGTTGAGATTCACATGATATCCAAGTACTAGATACTCAAGTTGTCCATAACCGGGGACACGGCTAACCATGATTAGTTTGATACACTCTGCAGAGGTTTGCGCACTTTTCCCCACATGACTCGATCTCCTCCGTTTGATTTCTCGCACTACATGGTGTTTGAGAAACGGATGACCAAGACATAGTCTTTCAGAAGCGCTAGCACCTTACGTACGTGATAGACCGTACCAACCTACAACCCCTACATCAGCTAGTCTACCACTACAAGAGTTCGCACAACTTAGTCAACTATGCTAGAGCCCATAGTAGCATGTGGCTGCACACGGAAGTTTCTAGCATGAATTATCTTATGATCCCTTTGAGCCTGGGTGGCGGTCCGAAGAAATACAGGCAAGTCCTGATAGAAACCAGGTGCCTCAATCCACCCAGATGTGTGTTTAAGTTGCCACCTTAAATAAACCATTAATTAACACTCTCACATTTGTCATGGATACACTCACCCAATCCACGTCTACTAGGATAGCATGGCATAATAAGCAAACGTAGAAGTAACTCCCAAGGGTTTGAAATAAAACAGGTAATAGGTACTACCTCAACTACTTCCCATAACCCACAATTTAATTAGATCCTAATCATGCAATGTTTGAGGATTGATCTAATGCATAAAAACTGGGTATGAGAAAAGGTATGATCAAAGTGTTACTTGCCTTGCTGATGATCCGTGAAACCTAGAGACTCGAAGTAACAGGCGGCGCACTCCGGGTATTCCATCGTAGACAAACAAACAAGCATACAATAAGTACTCATCTAATGCATAGGTAAAACTCAAACGAAAGAACTAACCAGATAGTTCAACTTAAGAACTCCGGTTTGCAAAAAGAAGCAAAGCAAACAAAGCAACAAAGAACAAACGGCGAAAGAAAACAGCTCCGTTTTACTAATCTGAATCTAGGTCAAATTTTACAGTAGCAAAACTTGTTCAAGTTGGTTATTCGGAAAGAGGGTTTCGAGACGAAACTCCAGGCGCTTGAATCGCCTGATTCCGATAAACGAGCGAAAAGTTATACTAAAACAAAAATCGGATCAGAAATCGCGATCAGAAAAATCGCGAAATAAATCCGAGAAAAAGAAAAACGATGAACGGGTTAACAAATGAACGTTCGTTAACTAAACTAATCTGACGAACGCGTTCGTTTAAACGAACTAACGGACGAACGTCCACTAATTAACCTAAACCGGAAAAATAAACGAAAAACTAAAAAACCGAAAAAACCGAAATAAAACCACTCGATTTTTCTAAAAAAATTGGTGCGGAAAACGAGGTGGCGGCGAACCTCGGCGGCGGCGGCGGCGAACTCCGGCGAAGCTCCGGCGGGGTCCGGCGACGGCGGGCGGCGGCGCGGGCGGCGACGGCGGATCGGGCGAGTGGCGGCGCGGGCGGATTAGGGTTAGGGTTCGGGCGGCGGCGGCTACTGGGCCGGGGCGGGGCGCTGGCTGGAGGCGGGGCGGCTGGGGCCTGGCGGGCCGCCGGGTCGGCCACTATTTATAGCGTGCCCCCGAGCGGTGTCCCGCTCGGTCATGGCCCAAGGTCGGTTCACTTTTTTTTAAATAATTTCGCTCGGAAAAAAAAACAAAAGAAATACTAAACTGACTCCAAAAATCCCGAAATAAATTTTCCCCAGCTTCTAAAATCAAGCCGGACTAGATGAACATTTATTTGGGGCCTAAATGCAATTTTGAAAAATGCGCATTTTTCCTAAATTCAAATAAAAGGCGAAAAACTCCCAAATAAAATCTTATTTGATTTTTTTTATTAAAACTTCATTATTTCTTTATTTTGGGAAAGTCATTTTATTCCCTCTCTCATAATTTGGCAGTAGAAAAAATTGAAGATAAAATAAATAAAATCAAATGATCCTATTTTCAAAATTTGAGAAAACTCAAATATGAAAATAATCGAAACCCCCAACTCTCTCCGTGGGTCCTTGAGTTGCGTAGGATTTCTAGGATCGAGCCAACAATGCAATAAAAATATGATATGCATGATGATCTAAGTATAACATTCCAAACTGAAAATTTGGGATGTTACACTTGTGATCTGTTTGTTTGCAGGGAAAATGATAAGTCTGATCTGCATAAATTGACTATATCATGAGTATAAGTGGCAGATCTCCAAATGACGGATCGGCAGTGTTATGCAAACAAAACATGCACGATGGCACGACAGATCAGTGTTTAACTAGCCTATTACATGGCTCCGTGAGCCCAAATGAATAAGTGTTTTTTCAAGCAATGTATGATGATGCAAGTTATGAACCGGCCAGCGGATCAGTTCTCCTGGTCTTGGCAGACTGAAGCTTCCGGGTCATCCCGCGCCGGTTCTTCTTCTCCCTCCACCGTCTGGAAGTCAGGTGATGACCAATTGATGCCAGTCAAGGCTTGAAATTCAGCTTCATCGTTGATAAGCTCAGATGGATTGATTTCAGGGGCAAAAGTGTGCTTACGAATTGGAGTGATAAGGTGCAATCTTGTAAGCCGGCATGGGCATTTTATGGTTTTCTGCAGTATAAACTGCCTGATATTTGGACAGATTTGTCTCTTCAACAAGCAGGCTTGCCAATGGACACATCTCCTTCACACATGCAGCAAAATCTTTCTTGTCAAAAGGAGACCTGTCCTCTTTTAAACTTGGGTAGCCAGTGGCTAGCTCGACCGGATCTAATTCTGACTACCATGCCTTCGCCAGGCTTAAAGCCATAATGGCACCGACTCTAGCAGCTAACCGTTTTTTTCCTCAATTCTGGCAGGCAAAACAAAAAGTTGGCTTAAGACATTGTTGAGAAGAGATGGTGCTTGCTTGCTTAGGGAGATGGTGGCTATCGTGCGCTAAGCTCCAGTGTATAGTTGTTCAACTAATGTGTAAATCGCCTTGAGCTTTATCAGCATTTCCTTCCCAAGATTGCTGCTTCTCGGACCTGCATGGCATATTATGATTAAGTCACCTGACGGTTTATAACGTGGAGGGTGGAAGGTTATTACAATATGAAAGATCTTACCAAAGATGGCAAAGGTCATATGATTCATATATGCTTTAAACTAGTAAGTTCTGTGGTGATCTCCTCCAATGAGGCCTCAGCTTTTTCAGCCCTCTGGATCAGGGCAGCTTTCTCTTCAGCCCAGGCGGCCTTCTCAGTATTGAAATCAGTTTTAAGTTTTTCATTTTCATCCAAGCTAAACGTGAACTTGGAGTCAGCCTTCCGGGTTTCAGCTTCTTGTGCTTCAAGCCGGGTTTTTAAATCAGTCAACTAAGATTGAAATTGACTGGATGCTTCCTGAAAGAGAAAGTCGAAACAAATATGCACAGTTATGAAACAATATATATTGATAAGTCCCAAGCCCTTTGCAAGCAATATCACTTGGCACTTGAGGGCTAATGGGTGCAGAAAGTTTTTTTTATGGAACAGTGCATATTGATAAGTCCCAAGCCCTTTGCAAGCAATAGCACTTTGCACTTGGGGGCTAATGGATGCAAAGTTTATTTTATGATGCAATGGCAGATGACCCCAGTTTATCATTTTTCAAATTTTGTCGGGTTTGCAAGGGTGACTAGATGAGATTTTTTGTGACAGTGATAAGTCCCAGTTTATCCATATGGATTCAACCGGCCCATGGGGGCTACAGCTGCAAAATTATTCATTATTAAACCGAAGACCCGGCTCAACTTGACAGTTTAAGCCGGCCCTCAGGGGATACAGGTGCGAAGCTGATTCTTGAAAGTCCCGACTTATCTTCATAAGTTTAAGCCGGCCCTTGGGGGCTACAGGTTTTGTTTCAGATGCATGGCTAAAGGCTATATATAACAAGTCTACAGTATATTCTATTCTATCATATTCAGTAGACTTGGGGGCTAAAGGAATATATCTTATGTAAAAGCGAGAATTGATACCTCATGTTTCTGATGCATGTGCCATGTCAATCTCCATGTCACGGCTACTGTGTACTTGATTCAGATAATCGGAGAGGATTTCACTAATACTCATATGAGAATAATTGGCCATGTCAAATTTGACCTTGCGCCTCTCGATCAATTCTTCCTTGGCAGAATGCTTTGATAGAGCAATAGGATTCCCCGGTTCTTGAAAACTAGTGCCAGTGATCAGAACTTCCTCGGTGTTTGGTTTTGAAGGCTTGATTGGGCTTGGCGATTTAGCACCCAAGGGATCGACAATTGTATGATCAGCAGAGGCACCACGATTTTCTGGTGGCGGGTCATCAACAGGTTCCTCCGGCTGTTGCACGAAGGCCTCAAATATTGGTGCTTGTTTTTCTGGTTCATGAGACTTGGGATCTTCTATTGGCTTGTTTATTTTAGCCTTTTTGCTAGGTTTTGCTTTCCCACTTCAAGAGGATTCAAAAATTCAGTATGAGTTTAGAGATGTTGAAAAACACAGATAAAGTTGGTACCCAGGGGCAGTCTTGAAAGCCGGAAGCATAGTCTGAGATGAATCGCCAGACGAAGAGTGAGAGGTACCCTGGTAATTTGAATCAGAAGGATTAAGTGCTTGATGAATAAGACCTGCTTCAGAATAAATATAGTTGGAATTTTGAAGTACCTCATTCCGGCATTAGTGTGGGGCTGGCATGTTAGGTAAGCCGGAGGAAAGCTCTTCGCCTCCACTGGTCCAGGTTCTGCGCCGGTTCTCATGCTGTTGTTGCTTCAAAATAAAGTTGGGATCCAAGTGAGCTAAAGGGTTAGAAAACCTTACTTTCCGGATCACGCGCCGAAATTTCTGTCTCGGCAAGGGCTCTGAGTCGGAGGAAATAATAGTTACCTCGTCATCACCCGCCTGGTTGGTTTCCGCGTCATCCTGATAGCAATCAGTGTCAATAAGATGGATGAAAAAAGAGCCAAGAGAATCAAGGTCTACCTCCGACTCATCATCTTCATCCAAGTTAAACATATCAGAAGCACTGGACTTCTTTTTGTTCTTCTTCACGGCTTTGGTCTTAGCCCTGGCCTTTTTGGCAGCTTTTTCATCATATTTCTTATCCCGAGAGGCGGATCCAGCCTGCAACAAATTACAATCAAGGCTGGGGATTTCCAGATTCTATGAACAATAAAGTAAAGTATATAAACCGGACAGACTTACATCCGGTGTCGGGTTGAGTGTGCAGAAGGGATTCAGCCCCACTTTGCTGCAGCTCTCCAAGCTTCCATTGAGAAGGGTTTTTGTCATTTCATTGATGGCCTTGTCAGTTAATGCAATGGATCTTTGGTGTCGCCAGTGTATGTACACATTAAACCGGGCCAGCGGCTTAAAGGTATGATCCTCCAGGCTACCCAGCATCGAACTAGGTCAACCCTGGTTAATCCATTGCCCAATAATGCCCTAACTTTTGAGAAAGTAGGTGCAAGTTTGGCCCATTCAGCAGTGGTAAGCCGGTCGGGGAGAGGGTGCTTCGGGTTGAGCCGTTGATCACAGAAGCCTAGTAAGGGGTTTTCATCAGCAGGAAAAGTATCTTTGCAGTAGAACCAAGTTTGATTCCAATCCTTGGGATGGCTTGGAAGCTGAGCATAAGAGAAAATGGCGTCTCTGTGTCGCTGAATTGAGATCCCTCCAAGTTCTTGGCTGGGCCCATTGGTAAATTCATTTTGGCGGTTCAAATAAAAATACTCTCTAAAGAGGTCAACACTAGGTTCTTCTTGAAGGTATACTTCATAGAAGACTTGGAAATTGAAGATATTGGAAACAGAATTGGGTTCGATGTCGATGAAGTTGTAGAAAATGCAGAACGTCATGGAAGAATTTTGACCCGGGCGGTGAGAAGTCTCGGTTCATATGATCAGTAAAAACGATAACTTCATTGTCCGATGGCTGAGGTCTGACTTCGTCTAGTTTTGGAGCACGCCAGTGAGTGATGTTTTTTGCTGGTAAAAAGCCAACCTTGACATAATCTTGCAGCATTGCCTCAGTAACGATGGATGGGACCCAGTCGCATGATGAGACGGTCTTAGTCATGATTGGGTGCACAGCCTACACAAGGCGATTCAAGATGCTATTAAACCGCCAGAGATCTCGCGAGTTACAAATTATAGTTTAAACCGATGTACAAGGCTAAGGATTATGGAGATACAGTTCAGGGTGTGCAGTTGTCAAACCAGAGGATTGAATTATAAACCAGCCTGGTTAAACCGGAAGGATATTGTCGGATTATTGATGTTGAGGTGGATGATGGTGGCTTAAACGGGGCCTAATGTTATATGATGGGTCACTGTTTATATCCTAAGCTGCCATGGCAGTTTTGGTGCTTCAAATCTATCAAGTGAAAATTTTGCTAAGCGGTGGACAAACAGATTTCACAAGCTAAAGCTATAATTTTGGATCTATGGCAATTCAGAAAAGATAGTAAAATTAAACCTAAGGTGGCGGTAGCGGAAAGTTTTGATGCTCTGATGAGGTTTTCTATGGAAAGATGTTGTTTTTACGATATAAATGAATGCTAAACTACTACCGCATAATGACTTATTCAGATTGAACGCTGCTAGAACTTGAAGAACACGAAGAACAACAAGAACACCGATGAATTACTCAAACCCTAGTACAGATCTAAGGCTTGGGTAAAAGGGTACTTACAGATGCGGTGGAGCAGTGATGGCGCGCTGGAGTTTTCTGGTCTCAGGCCGATGCAGCGGCCTGAGTTGGTGCAGCATCGGAGCTCGCGGCAGCGGAGGAGACGCAAGAGGAAGATGATGGCAAAAGGGGGGAAAATGAAAAATACCATTGTCCCTATTTATAAGGGGGTGGATACAAGGCATGCGTAAGAATCAAGGAGGATGAAATCATCATGTGGCTATATGGACGCCTCAGTTTTCGGGATGCTCATTAAAGATAAGGATCAATTAAGATGTGCTAGAACACGAGTGAAATTAATACAAAATGACGGCATGGCGGTTTACGGAGATTCTGTGAGCTGACGTCATGGCGGGTTACAGCGAGGTTTATCAAACAAAGCAATGCAAGATTTTGACAAGTCAGGTATTGAAGATTGATATGAACAAGTTCAAATCAACCTGGGGCCTAATGTTGGGGATATAACTACTGGGTATGAACCACCCAGAAGGGGTCGGGTCATACCACTGGCGACTTATCAATGAAGATGGCGGATCATACAAGCCCGTTGATGGCCCAAGACCTAGAGGCAGCTTGAGGCCCAAGAGGATGAACCGCCATATGTATATGACTTGTTTTGTAAGGAAATTGTAGTTAGTCACCGAGCCAGACACGTTATGTATGAGCCGGCTAGGACTCCGTGAGCCACCGGGCGTCAACCTATGTATATAAAGGGATGACCCGGCGGCGGTTTAGGACAAGAAACAAGAGATCGAGAACTAGGTCAAGCGTATTCGCTCCCTGGTAATCGAAACCCAAGCAATACAATCCAAAACTAGAGTAGGCCTTGTTACCTCCATCGCGAGGGGCCAAACTAGTATAAACCCTATGTGTCCTTTGTCCCGATTAACCCCTTTAAGCTAACCTAGTTGTGATGGCTCCACGACTAAGTCCTTCCGCTTGGACATCTACCTTGTCAAGTTCCCGAGTAGTAACGCAATGCCAAACAGGTCAATTATGACTCTCAGACCAGGCTCTCAAAAGATCCTCAAAAAAAGGTCGGGCTCTCCAAAAAGGAAATAATAAGGACTCTTAGGCCGACATGTGGGCGCCACCGGTGTTATCGTGCGCTTGCGCACCGAGAGCATATTGGCGCGTGTTCGAAATTCATGCTACCTTTTCTTCCCAATCTCACGCCCCTCCCCCACCTATGGAATCTTGATTCCTACTCCAGTTCCCCCAAATCCCCCTCTGTACTCCCTATACTCAAGCGCACTATCATGTCACCGGTCAATGCGGATCTACGAGCAGGAGATCCTGAGGTCCGTCCTGCCTTCGGGCGCTGCGTGCTGTCGCTCAACAGTGGCATGGCGGTGCTTGACGACCAGTTTGCCGGCAAAGTGCTGATGGTAACCATCAACGGCGACCGGCCTCCCGTCTCGCCAGATGACCTTGTCAAAGCTCTTATCATTGTGCACGGCATCCAAATAAGTGACTTGCTCGTCGAAGCCTATCCTCCACCGGCTGATTTCTTCGTTAGGTTCCGGACAACTTTCAACTACAGTCATGTGTTCGAATCTTCCCGGTGTTTGTTCTATGATGGTGCGCTGGTGAGCTTTGATCGGTGGCACCCAGGATGGGGCTCGGTGCGCTCTGAGCTTGAATTTTTAAGAAAGCTTACCTTCCATGGCATGCCTCGACGTGCTTGGAACAGCGAGTCCATGAATGATCTTATCAATGACCTTGGAGGTGAGCTCGTAAGTATGTTTGTTCCTCCAGACGGCTGGGCTCTGACGGTTATGGCATGGATGAAGAAGCCGTCCACCATATCGAAGGTGATTGGTGTTGAGATACCAGTGCAGGAACTGGGGTTGTACTATTCATTGCCACCAAGGCCGCCACGGACCATGTTAGGGATGTACCTATATCGAGTGTTCGTGCATGTCGAAGAAGTGGTCAATCCATCAATCGAAGTCCTGTCGCTGCCACTGGTGCTAGGGTCCTGATAATCCCCAAGTGCAGGGAATCATCGTAGCAATTCCAAAGGTGGAAGTGATAAGTATGGAGTGTCGAACCCACAAGGAGCTAAAGGTAAGATCAATATTCTCTCAAGTCCTATCTGCCACTGATACGACTCTAAGTACACCAAACCTTTGCTTCCAACTAGAAACGAGAACTAAAACTACGTTGTGGGTATGAAGAGGATAATTTGCATGATATCAGAGAGCTAAAACATAAAAGTAGGTGTTGTTATCATAAAGTTAGAATATATTACTAAATATTATAAATAGCGAGTGTGGAATAATGATGGGTCGGTGTGGAACTATCCTAGGCAATTGTTAACAAGACCGGTAATCACTATTGCAATTTCATATGAGGGAGAGGCATAAGCTAACATACTTTCTCTTATTGGACCATATGCACTTATGATTGGAACTCTAGCAAGCATCCGCAACTACTAAAGATCATTAAGGTAAAACCCAACCATAGCATTAAAGCATCAAGTCCCCTTTATCCCATACGCAACAACCCCCTTACTCGGGTTTATGCTTCTGTCACTCAAGCAACCCACTATAAGCGGATCATGAACGTATTGCAACGCCCTACAGCGGGAATCCCTCACGCTTGCGCGACACGGAGGGCACAATAGGACAGCACCAAAATAAAACATACAACTCATACCAATCTAGATCATTAATCAACCCAAAGACAAAGGATATCTACTCAAAACATCATAGGATGGCAACACATCATTGGATCATAATATGTGGCATAAAGCACCATGTTCAAGTAGGGATTACAGCGGGGTGCGGGAGAGTGGACCGCGTAAAAGAGATGAGGATGGTGATGATGGTGGTGATGTTGATGAAGACGATCACCGCGGCGATGATTCCCCTCTGGATGGCACTCCGGCGCCACCAAGAGAGAGGGGGAGAGGTTCTCCCCCTTGTGCTTCCTCCTACATGGCCTCCCCCTAGATGGGGAGAGGTTCTCCCTCTGGTCCTTGGCCTTCATGGCGATGATGGCCCCTCCGGGATCCTCCTCCATGGCCTCCGGTGATGATGGCCCTCTCCGGCAAGGTGCCAGAGAGGGCCTAGATTGATTTCTCGTGGCTACAGAGGCCTGCGGCGGCGGAACTTCCGATCTAGGTTATTTTCTGGAGGTTTCTGTATTTATAAGAATTTTTGGTGTAGGTCTCACATCATAGGGGTCTCCGAGTCGTCCACCAGATAGGGGCCCACGCCCAGGGGGGTGGGCGCGCCCCCCACCCTCGTGGACAGCCGGGACTCTTCTGGCCCAACTCTTTTACTCCGGGGGCTTCTTTTGGTCCATAAAAAATCATCAAAAATTGGCACGTCAATTGGACTCTGTTTGGTATTCCTTTTCTGTAAAACTCAAAACAAGGAAAAAACAGAAACTGGAACTAGGCTCTAGGTTAATAGGTTAGTCCCAAAAATCATATAAAATAGCATATAAATGCATATAAAACATCTAAGATGGATAATATAATAGCATGAATACTTCATAAATTATAGATACGTTGGAGACGTATCAGCATCCCCAAGCTTAATTCCTGCTCGTCCTCGAGTAGGTAAATGATAAAAGAAATAATTTATGAAGTGTGAATGCTAGCAGGTGCACAAGTTTGATCAATGATAATTTCAATCACCTTTTCTAGCATCATTATGTATCATAACAGTAGCTCATCTCATAAAACTTTTCATGATCAAGTAACAAGCTATTCACATGTTAAAGTATAGATCATAAACTTTCTTGAAAACTAACAAACAGTGCTCTTAGTCATCAAACAATTGCAATTCATCTTATTTTCGAGAAGGGTCTATGTAAGAGCTTTGATTCAGCAAACTCCACATACTCAACTATCATTTAATCTTTCACAATTGCTAACACTCATGTGATATTTATGGGTTGAAAGTTTTAATCGGACACAGAGAAAGATAGGGGCTTATAGTTTCGCCTCCCAACCTTTTACTTCAAGGGTAATGTCAACAATAATAATTTATGAAAACCTACATCCAAGTGGATATATATATCCGGATTGCTCCAACACAAAGTGCTTGCCAAAGGAAAAAGTGTGAAAAGGAAAGGTGATGATCACCATGACTCTTGTATAAGGGTAGAAGATAAAAGTAAAAGATAGGCCCTTCATAGAGGGAAGCAGAGGTTGTCATGCGCTTTTATGGTTTGATGCACAAAATCTTAATGCAAAAGAACATCACTTTATATTACCGCTTGTGATAAAGACCTTTATTATGCAGTCCGTCACTTTTATTTCTTCCCTATCACAAGTTCGTATAAAGCTTATTTTCTTCACACTAATAGATCATACATATTTAGAGAGCAATTTTTATTGCAGGCACCGATGACAACTTACTTGAAGGATCTTACTCAATCCTTAGGTAGGTATGGTGGACTCTCATGGCAATACTGGTGTAAGGGATGTTTGGAAGCACAAGTAGTATTTCTACTTGGTGCAAAGAATTTGGCTAGCATGAGGGAAAGGCAAGCCCAACATGTTGGATGATCCAAGACAATATAACATTTCGGATATAGGAAAACATAACCCATTAAGTTGTCCTCCTTGTCCAACATCAACCTTTTAGCATGTCATATTTTCATGAGTGCTAAGAATTACAAAAGATGTCCAAGATAGTATATTTATATGTGAAATCTCTCTTCCTTCAATATTCTTTCATGAATTGTTCAAGTGACCAATTCTGTGTTTGCTAACTTTCAATAAGTTTACTACCTATACTTATTCTGTGTGAAGTCATTACTCCCCATGTTATAAGCATATGAAACATATATAAATTCAGATTTGTGATATTCAATTCATTCAACCACTTACTCGTAGGATATACGTGAAGCACGTGAGTAAATGACAAACTACTCCAAAAGATATAAGTGAAGAACACTGAGTAGTCAAATAATTAACTAGCCATGGGAGGATTCTTTTTCATTCAAGATTTAAGATCCAATTATTTTATTGAAACAGCAAGTAAAATTGAAAATACGCTCCAAGCAAAACACATATCATGTGACGAAGAAAAATATAGCTCCGAGTAAGGTATACCGATAGTTTTGAAGACGAAAGAGGGGATGCCTTCCGGGGCATCCCAAAGCTTAGGAGCTTGAGCTTTGTTTGGATATTACCTTGGGGTGCCTTGGGCATCCCCATGATTAGGGTCTTTACACTCCTTATTCTCCTCATATCGATATCTCACTCAAAGCTTGAAAACTTCAATCACACAAAACTTAACGGAACTTCGTCAGATAGGTTAGTATGATAAAGAGTAAACCATTCACTTTGGTACTGTCAAAAACAAGGTTCATAATTGTTCTCACACAATGCCTACTGTACCATACCATTTCTACAATTTATATTGAGAAATATAAGCCATAGAAACTAGAAAACAAGCAAACTATGCAATGAAAACAGAATCTGTTAGAAACAGAACAGTCTGTAATGATCTGAAAAGAAACCATACTTATGCTCCTCCAAAAATTATGAGATAAATTGGTGGACGTGCGGAATTTGTCTATTAATCTTCTTCAAAAAGAATCAACTCAAAATCACTCTTCTGTAAAAAATGGTAGTTAATCCCGTGAGCGCAAAGTTTTTGTTTTTTACAGCAAGATCACATTAACTCTCACCGAAGTCTTCCCAAAGGTCTTACTTGGCACTTTATTGAAACAAAAAGATATAAAATATGATTACTACAGTAGCTTAATCATGTAAACACACAAAAACAGTAAGGGTAAATATTGGGTTGTCTCCCAACAAGCGATTTTCTTTAATGCCTTTTAGCTAGGCATGATGATTTCAATGATGCTCACATAAAAGAAAAGAATTGAAACATAAAGAGAGCATCATTAAGAATATGACTAGCACATTTGAATCTATCCCACTTCCTATGCCTAGGGATTTTGTGAACACATAATTTATAGGAACAAGAATCAACTAGCATAGGAAGGCAAAACAAGTATAACTTCAAAACTTTAAGCACATAGAGAGGAAACTTGATATTATTTCAACTCCTACAAGCATATATTCCTCCCTCATAATAACTTTCAGTAGCATAATGAATGAATTCAAAAATATAACCATCACATAAAGCATTCTTTTCATGATCTACAAGCATAGAAAATTTTCTACTCTCCACATAAGCAAAATTCTTCTCATTCGGAATAGCGGGATCACTAATTCCTAAAGTTGACACTCTTCCAAACCCGCTTTAGATGATAGTATTATTCATACTCCAAAAGATATAAGTGAATTTCATGGACCATTCTACAATTAATATAGACTAACCAATATCCAAGCTCCAAATATATAAGTGAAGCACATGAAGCATTCTATAAAACCATACTCAAAAGATTTAAGTGAAGCACAAAGAGCATTCTATAAGGTCATACTCAAAAGATATAAGTGAAGCACATAAATCATTATATAAATTGATGAAGGGGCATCTCATACTAGCATGGTTCTTAAAGAAAAATAAAAACACAAAGGACACAAATCATGTGAACAAAACAAAAACCGAGGTATACCGATAATTGTTGAAGAAGAAAGATGGGATGCCAACCGGGGCATCCCCAAGCTTAGATGCTTGAGTATCCTTGGAATATTTACTTGGGGTGCCTTGGGCATCCCCAAGCTTGAACTCTTGCCTCCCTTTATTCTTCTCACATCGGTAACTCCTCTTTCTTCGAACATTTCATCCACAAAAACTTTGTGAGATCCGTTAGTATACTAAAGCAAATCACTACCTTTAGGTACTGCTGCAAACTCATCCAATTTCATATTACCACTTTATATACTGTATTATAACTTCACCATGGTTCATACCCCCCCCCCCCGATACTACCCATAGATTCATCAAAATAAGCGATCAACACATAGAAAACAGAATCTGTCAAAAACAGGACAGTCTGTAGTAATCTGGAAGTTTAGTAAACTTCTGTAACTCCAAAAAATTATTTAAAAAAATGAAAATTTAAAAACTTTGTACAGAAGTAATTTTCAAAAAGTTTCGGACCCATTTGACTTTCCAGTAAAAATATGTAAATTCACGCACTATAGCCAAAGTTTCTGTTTTTGTACTGCACATAGTAAACAAGCAATCTAATCATCCTAGAACCAAAGCTTGGCACATTATTTTTATAATACAATGGATTTATACAAGGGGATAATTATTTTCAGAGAAGCTTCCATGAAAATTTTTACACTGTTTCCATGAGCATGAACACAAGTGTTCAAGGTCGACCCTCACTTCTCCAATGCATAACCTTCCAATCACTTCTCTTATTGAAAAACTTTTTAGGCATGAGAGGCAAGTAATTTTTTTTGTATTTTCATTCTTAAATTTTTTTGTATGTTTCACCCACAACTAAATAGAAACAAAAAGGAAAAACAAAATCTACTTAGAGAAGAAAGCAAACAAGCACACACGAGAATATCAACCCCACGCTATTGCTCCCCTGCAACGGCGCCAGAAAAGAGCTTGATAATCCCCAAGTGCAGGGAATCATCATAGCAATTCCAAAGGTGGAAGTGATAAGTATGGAGTGTCGAACCCACAAGGAGCTAAAGGTAAGATCAATATTCTCTCAAGTCCTATCTGCCACTGATACGACTCTAAGTACACCAAACCTTTGCTTCCAACTAGAAACGAGAACTAAAACTACGTTGTGGGTATGAAGAGGATAACTTTGCATGATATCGGAGAGCTAAAACATAAAAGTAGGTGTTGTTATCATAAAGTTAGAATATATTACTAAATATTATAAATAGCGAGTGTGGAATAATGATGGGTCGGTGTGTGGAATTATCCTAGGCAATTGTTAACAAGACCGGTAATCACTATTGCAATTTCATATGAGGGAGAGGCATAAGCTAACATACTTTATCTTCTTGGATCATATGCACTTATGATTGGAACTCTAGCAAGCATCCGCAACTACTAAATATCATTAAGGTAAAACCCAACCATAGCATTAAAGCATCAAGTCCCCTTTATCCCATACGCAATAACCCCCTTACTCGGGTTTATGCTTCTGTCACTCAAGCAACCCACTATAAGCGGATCATGAACGTATTGCAACACCCTACAGTGGGAATCCCTCATGCTTGCGCGACACGGAGGGCACAATAGGACAGCACCAAAATAAAACATACAACTCATACCAATCTAGATCATTAATCAATCCAAAGACAAAGGATATCTACTCAAAACATTATAGGATGGCAACACATCATTGGATCATAATATGTGGCATAAAGCACCATGTTCAAGTAGGGATTACAGCAGGGTGCGGGAGAGTGGACCGCGTAAAAGAGATGAGGATGGTGATGATGGTGGTGAAGACGATCACCGCAGCGATGATTCCCCTCCCGATGGCACTCCGGCGCCACCAAGAGAGAGGAGGAGAGGTTCTCCCCCTTGTGCTTCCTCCTCCATGGCCTCCCCCCTAGATGGGGAGAGGTTCTCCCTCTGGTCCTTGGCCTTCATGGCGATGATGGCCCCTCCGAGATCCTCCTCCATGGCCTCCGGTGATGATGGCCCTCTCCGGCAGGGTGCCAGAGAGGGCCTACATTGATTTCTCATGGCTACAGAGGCTTGCGGTGGCGGAACTTCCGATCTAGGTTATTTTATGGAGGTTTCTGTATTTATAGGAATTTTTGGCGTAGGTCTCACGTCAGGGGGGGTCTCCGATTCATCCACAAGATAGGGGCCCACGCCCAGGGGGGTGGGCGCGCCCCCCGCCCTCGTGGACGGCCCGGGACTCTTCTGGCCCAACTCTTTTACTCCGGGGGCTTCTTTTGGTCCATAAAAATCATCAAAAATTGGCATGTCAATTGGACTCCGTTTGGTATTCCTTTTCTGTAAAACTCAAAAACAAGGAAAAAATAGAAACTAGCACTGGGCTCTAGGTTAATAGGTTAGTCCCAAAAATCATATAAAATAGCATATAAATGCATATAAAACATCTAAGATGGATAATATAATAGCACGAATACTTCATAAATTATAGATACGTTGGAGACATATCAGGTCCGTCGACGACGTCCATTACAGGAGTCAACGCCAGACTTTCCCCGTGTTGCTCGGAACGATGGATGGCATAGGGCCTACTCCATCGCGCGGCGGAAGCCATTGCTTCTTTGGGAGAATAGGCAGGGTTGGCTGCCTGGATGTGCTCTAATTTGAGGTAACAACTGAATCTTATCAGATACTAGTTAAATCTGAGTTATGGGTGTGAAGCACTGATGTGCCAGTATATTTGATTGTGACCTGTTCTATTTTTGTACCTAATTTTTTTAGAAAGGGATGTACGTCAACTTAATGTGCTAGCAGAACTTATTGTGGTGTCTGTCTGTTTCCTTTGCAGAGCATTCAAGATATTTCCCCATCATTGATAAAGACGCTGAACCATTATGTACGAGTTCGTTGGTTTCAACATAGCCCTGCCCGTAGTGATCCACTGCTTCCACCCTGATTGTGTTGCGTGAAATTTTTGTATGCAAGTTCACTGTGTTATGATGTTCTATATGATTGTGTCAATTATATAAGTTTTTACTGAGCATCAGCAATGCATATGGCTGAAAGATGTATTTACGAGTATCGACCGATGGGTCTCTCTCTCTCTCTCTCACACACACACACACACACGCACAAGTGGGACCCGTTGAATTATTTCTTTGCTCGTGACAGCTTTTAATTAGGTTCCACTGTACTCTATTTTTTTCTTAAGTTATTAATTGAGCTCAATGACTTCAAAAAGTTGTACAGAAGCCATGTTTGGGCCTTTTCAGCATCGGTGAATGTGGGCTGAGTAGCCATGTAAGGTTGTACTGTACTACATGGGCCTTTTTTTCTACATCAGCAATGCAACTGGGTTGACACTTGTACACAATATCCGAGTCAACTTGTTATTCTCCACCCCGCTGGGCTGCAAATCTTTCCTAGGAGGGATGCATTAGGCTTAACAAGAAAATGGGCTTTAAGAAATAATAAATGGGATGCAATTATAAAAACTAGGTAGCAACTATAAAAAATGCACCAAACATGTAATTAGTTAAAAAATATTATTGTTGGAATTTGAAAATTTTAATTTCATTACTTGTTGCGCGTGCAATATTTCGTTGGATTTTTACGTAATTCAAATTTATTTTGAAATTATATTTAATCTGACTAGAAATTTCGGGATAAAAATATTTTGGATCCCATCAAAATGTGGGAAATTTTGTTGAATTCTGTTTTGAGCGGTTGGTTGAAATTATCAATCGTTGTCTGATACATCTCTGTTGTATCTATAATTTTTTATTGTTCCATGCCAATATTCTACAACTTTTACATACTTTTGGCAAATTTGTATACTATTTTTGGGACTAACATATTGATCCAGTGCCCAGTGCCAGTTCCTGTTTGTTGCATGTTTTTTGTTTCACAGAAAAGCCATATCAAACGGAGTCCAAACAGGGTAAAAACTGTCGGAGATTTTTTTGGAATATATGTGAATTTTGGGAAGTGGAATCAATGCGAGACGATGCCCGAGGGGCCCACGAGGGTGAGGGGCGCGCCCCAGGGGGTCAGGCGTGCCCTGGGCCCTCGTGGCCACCCCGTAAGGCTGTTGGTGCCCTTCTTTTGCCGCAAGAAAGCCAATATCTGTATAAAAATCGTGTCCGAATTTCAGCCCAATCGGAGAGATCTCCCGGAATATAAGAAACGGTAAAAGGGCAGAATCAGAAAACGTAGAAGCAGAGAGAGACAGAGAGACAGATCCAATCTTAGAAGCCATGGAAGCCAACGACCAGAGGGGAAACCCTTCTCCCATCTAGGGAGAAGTTCAAGGAAGAAGAAGAAGAAGAAGAAGGGGGGCTCTCTCCCCCTCTCTCCCGGTGGAGCCAAAACGCCGCCGGGGCCATCATCGTCACCGCAATCTACACCAAGACCTCCGTCATCTTCACCAACATCTTCATCACCTTCCCCCATCTATCTACAGCGGTCCACTCTCCCGCAACCCGCTGTACCCTCTACTTGAACATGGTGCTTTATGCTTCATATTTATTATTATCCAAGGATGTGTTGCCATTCTATGATGTCTGAGTAGATTTTCATTGTCCTATCGGTAATTGGTGAATTGCTATGATTGGTTTAATTTGCTTGTGGTTATGTTT
The DNA here is from genome assembly GCF_018294505.1 of Triticum aestivum. Lineage (NCBI taxonomy): Eukaryota > Viridiplantae > Streptophyta > Magnoliopsida > Poales > Poaceae > Triticum > Triticum aestivum. The sequence goes on from NC_057807.1 coordinate 137,259,982, forward strand.
CTGTCCTTCGTTGCCCATCATATGAGCGCACGTGTGGATCACACCATAGGGTTAGTTGTATGTTGATAGGACTATGTATTGGAGGGCAAGAGTGACAGAAGTTTCAACCTAGCATAGAAATTGATGCATACGGGATTGAAGGGGGACCAATATATCTTAATGCTATGGTTGGGTTCTACCTTAATGAACGTTAGTAGTTGCGGATTCTTGCTAATAGTTCCAATCATAAGTGCATAGAATTCCAAGTCAGGGATGACATGCTAGCAGTGGCCTCTCCCACATAAAACTTGCTATCAGTCTAGTAAAGTAGTCAATTGCTTAGGGACAATTTCGCAACTCCTACCACCACTTTTCCACACTCTCTATACTAGCTTTATTGTGTCTTTATCTAAACAGCCCCTAGTTTCTATTTACGTGCTCTTTATATTCTTGCAAACCTATCCAACAACACCTACAAAGTACTTCTAGTTTCATACTTGTTTTAGGTAAAGCGAACATTAAGCGTGCGTAGAGTTGTATCGGTGGTCGATAGAACTTGAGAGAATATTTGTTCTACCTTTAGCTCCTCGTTGGGTTCGACACTCTTACTTATCGAGAGAGGCTACAGCTGATCCCCTATACTTGTGGGTTATCAAGACCTTTTTCTGGCGCCGTTGCCGGGGAGTTATAGTGTGGGGTGAATATTCTCGTGTGTGCTTGTTTGCTTTATCACTAAGTAGTTTTTATTTTCTGTTCTAAGTTGTTCTCTATCTTTAGTTATGGATATGGAACACGAAATACCAAAAAAAATAGGTTTACTTGCTACTCATGGAGATGGGGAACCTCCTAAAACCGTCGATGCTCATTATGTGAAAGATATTATGCACTACTTTAATAACCCTGAGAAAACCCCATTCAATTATATAATGGGAGACACGTTGGATCAATGTGAATACTTTAGGGATTATCACTTGACTCAAAAAGGGAAACTATTATGGGATCAAATTCATATGTTACATTGGTATGCTCGAAAACTATGCTTGAGATATGATTATACTTGTTGCTCTAGGATGAAGGCTCCACACCTTCCCTTTTCATGCAAATTTAATGATGATAAAACTGTGGCTTCTTATGCTAATGGTATATATGATTACTATGATGTGGAACAAATAGAATAATTTGTTGCTTTTATGGGTGCTTACGAAATTGAATCTTTGTTTAAAGAGTGTGAAAATCTTGATGATGTTGTTTACAGACCTGAAAATTTTGCTATACTTAAATATTTCTATGATAATTATGAATTCAATTCCGATATTGATGAATTTATTGAGAAAGTCTCCGTTGTCCAAGAAGAGACTAATATTTTTGCAGGAGTCTTTTGAAGAAGGAATTGAAGAAACTGTGGGCTCATTGGATGAAAAAGATGATGAGGAGAGCGAAGAACAAAAGGAGGAAGAGCGGATTAGCTACCCGTGCCCACCTTCTAATGAGATTAACTCTTCAACTCATACATTGTTTAATGTCCCTTCATTCTTTCCGAAGGATGAATGCCATGATAATTGCTATGATCCCGTTGATTCGTTTGAAATATCCCTTTTTGACAAACTTGATGCTTGCTATTCTTGTGGCCAAGATGCCAATATGAATTATGGTTATGGAGATGAAATTGCTATAGTTCCTTATGTTAAACATGAAATTGTTGCTATTGCACCCACGCATGATAGTCCTATTATCTTTTTGAATTCTCCTGACTATACTATATCGGAGAAGTTTGCCCTTATTAAGGATTATATTGATGGGTTGCATTTTACTACTACACATGATGATTTTGATATATATAATATGCATGTGCTTGCTGCTCCTACTTGCAATTATTATGAGAGAGGAACTACATCTCCGCCTCTCCATGTTTCCAATATGATAAAATTGCAAGAAACTGTTTACACTATGCATTGGCCTTTACTATGTGTGCATGAATTGTTCTTTTATGACATGCTGATGCATAGGAACTTCGTTGTTGCATGATATATGTTACTTTGTGCTCACTACTAAATCACCAATCATTGTTAATTAAAATTGGCTTTGATATACCTTGGAATCCGGGTGGATCCATTACTTGAGCACTATATTCCTAGCTTAATGGCTTTAAAGAAAGCGCTGCCATGGAGACAACCCGGAAGTTTTAGAGAGTCATTTATTTCTGTTGTGTGTTTTTATAAAGTTTAAAAACAAAAATTATGTGCCAAGATTTGCATTTAGGATGTTTACATTGCTTGTTGGTTTGTGCGGTGCAAAACAGAAACTTTGGTTGTAGTGCGCCATTTTACATTTTTTACTGGAACGTCAAATGGATCTGAGACTTTTTGCACTGTCTTTATATACAAATTTTTTATTTTTCCTAATTTTTTCGATATTGTTGGAGTACCAGAGGTATGGTGAATGTTCAGATTACTACAGACTGTCCTGTTTAAGACAGATTCTGTTTTTGATGCATAGTTTGCTTGTTTTGATGAAACTATCGATTTCTATCAGTGGATTAAGCCATGGAAAAGTTATATTAAAGTAGCTACAATGCAAAAACAAAATATGAATTGGTTTGCAACAGCACTTAGAGTACTGATTTGCTTTATTATACTAACGGATCTTACCGAGTTTTCTGTTGAGTTTTGTGTGGATGAAGTGTTCGAAGATCGAGGATGTCTCTATATGAGGATAAGGAGGAGAGGCAAGAGCTCAAGCTTGGGGATGCCCAAGGCACCCCAAGTAAATATTCAAGGAGACTCAAGCGTCTAAGCTTGGGGATGCCCCGGAAGGCATCCCATCTTTCTTCAACAAGTATCGGTATGTTTTCGGTTTCGTTTCGTTCATGTGATATGTGCAAATCTTGGAGCGTCTTTTGCATTTAGTTTTCACTTTTCTTTTATGCACCATGCTGGTATGAGATATTCCTTGGTTGATTTATAGAATGCTCATTGCACTTCACTTATATCTTTTGAGTATGGCTTTATAGAATGCTTCATGTGCTTCACTTATATCATTTGAAGTTTGGATTGCCTGTTTCTCTTCACATAAAAAACTGCCATTTGTAGAATGCTCTTTTGCTTCACTTATATTTGTTAGAGCATGGGCATATCTTTTGTAGAAAGGATTAAACTCTCTTGCTTCACTTATGTCTATTTAGAGAGATGGCAGGAATTGGTCATTCACATGGTTAGTCATAAAATCCTACATAAAACTTGTAGATCACTGAATATGATATGTTTGATTCCTTGCAATAGTTGTGCGATATAGAGATGATAATATGTGGGAGGTACTAGTAAATGGTTGTGCTTAGTAAGAATATTGGTGTTAAGGTTTGTGATTCCCGAAGCATGCACGTATAGTCTCTCGTTATGCTACGAAGTTGGAGCATGATTTATTATTGATTGTCCTCCTTATGAGTGGCGATCGGGGACGAGCGATGGTATTTTCCTACCAATCTGTCCCCCTAGGGGCATGCGTAGTAGTACTTTGCTTCGAGGGCTAATAAACTTTTGCAATAATTATATGAGTTCTTTATGACTAATGTGAGTCCATGGATTATACGCACTCTTACCTTCTCGCAATTTGGTAGCCTCTACGGTACCGTGCATTGACCTTTATCACCTCGAGAGTTGGTGCAAACTTCACCGGTGCATCCAAACCCCATGATATGATACGCTCTAGCTATCACACATAAGCCTCCTTATATCTTCCTCAAAACATCCACCATACCTACCTATCATGGCATTTCCATAGCCATTCTGAGATATATTGCCATGCAACTTCCATCATCATCATATACATGACTTGAGCATTCATTGTCATATTGCTTTGCATGATCGTAAGATAGCTAGCATGATATTTTCATGGCTTGTCCGTTTTCTGATGTCATTGCTACGCTAGATCATTGCACATCCGGTACACCGCCAGAGGCATTCATATAGAGTCATACTTTGTTCTAGACATCAAGTTGTAAGTAAATAAAAGTGTGATGATCATCATTATTAGAGCATTGCCCTAGTGAGGAAAGGATGATGGAGACTATGATTCCCCCACAAGTCGGGATGAAACTCCGGACTTTAAAAAAGAAGAGGCGAAAGAAGCTCAAATAAAAAAAGAGGCCAAAGAAGCCCACCAAAAAAACAAAAAAATGAGAGCAAAAGAGAGAAGGGGCAATGTTACTATCCTTTTACCACACTTGTGCTTCAGAGTAGCACCATGTTCTTCATATAGAGAGTCTCTTGAGTTATCACTTTCATATACTAGTAGGAATTTTCATTATAGAACTTGGCTTGTATATTCCAATGATGGGCTTCCTCAAATGCCCGAGGTCTTCATGAGCAAGCAAGTTGGATGCACACCCACTTAGTTTCAGCTTGAGCTTTCATACACTTATAGCTCTAGTGCATCCATTGCATGGCAATCCCTACTTATCACATTGACATCAATTGATGGGCATCTCCGTAGCCCATTGATTAGCCGCGTCGATGTGAGACTTTCTCCTTTTTTGTCTTCTCCACACAACCTCCATCATCACATTCTATTCCACCCACAATGCTATGTCCATGGCATGCGCTCATGTATTGCGTGAGGGTTGAAAAAGCTGAAGCGCGTTAAAAAGTATGAACCAATTGCTCGGCTTGTCATCGGGGTTATGCATGATAAATACTTTGTGTTAAGAAGACAGAGCATGACAAGATTATATGATTTTGTAGGGATTGCTTTCTTTACCGTTGATATTTTGAAAGACATGATTGTTTGTTGGGATGCCTGAGTATTGATGTCTTTATGTCAAATTATAGACTATTGCTTTGAATCATTTATGTCTTAATATTCATGCGATGATTAGATATATGATCAAGTTTATGCTATGTAGCATTCCACATCAAAAATAATTTTTTTATCATTTACCTACTCGAGGACGAGCAGGAATTAAGCTTGGGGATGCTGATATGTCTCCATCGTATCTATAATTTTTTATTGTTCCAATGCCAATATTCTACAACTTTTACATACTTTTGGCAACTTTTTATACTATTTTTGGGACTAACATATTGATCCAGTGCCCAGTGCCAGTTCCTGTTTGTTGCATGTTTTTGTTTCGCAGAAAATCCATATCAAATGGAGTCCAAACGGGATAAAAACTGACGGAGATTTTTTTGGAATATATGTGAATTTTGGGAAGTGGAATCAACGCGAGACGATTCCCGAGGGGCCCACGAGGGTGAGGGGCACGCCCCAGGGGGTCAGGCACGCCCTAGGACCTCGTGGCCACCGCGTAAGGCGGTTGGTGCCCTTCTTTCGCCGAAAGAAAGCCAATATCCGGATAAAAATTGTGTCCAAATTTCAGCCCAATCGGAGTTACGGATCTCTGGGAATATAAGAAACAGTGAAAGGGCAGAATCAGAAAACGCGGAAAAAAAGAGAGACGGAGAGACAGATCTAATCTCGGAGGGGATCTCGCCCCTCCCGTGCCATGGAAGCCAAGGACCAGAGGGGAAACCCTTCTCCCATCTAGGGAGAAGGTTAAGGAAGAAGAAGAAGAAGAATAAGAAGAAGGGGGCTCTCTCCCTCTCTCTCCCGGTGGCACCGGAACACTGTCGGGGCCATCATCGTCACCGCAATCTACACCAACACCTCTGTCATCTTCACCAAAATCTTCATCACCTTCCCCCATCTATCTACAATGGTCCACTCTCCCGCAACCCGCTGTACCCTCTACTTGAACATGGTGCTTTATGCTTCATATTATTATCCAATGATGTGTTGCCATCCTATGATGTCTGAGTAGATTTTCGTTGTCCTATCAGTAATTGGTGAATTGCTATGATTGGTTTAATTTGCTTGTGGTTATGTTGCTATCCTTTGGTGCCCATCATATGAGCACGCGCGTGGATCACACCATAGGGTTAGTTGTATGTTCATAGGACTATGTATTGGAGGGCAAGACACTACTAGGGAAAAGCCTAGCAGCAGCGCGGGTTCTAGGTATATCGGTAGCGTGGAGACCGGCGCTACTAATAAGGCGCTACAGCTAACCCGTAGCAGCAGCGCGTGCGCACCCGCGCTACTGCTATACAAGTGTAGCAGCAGCGTGCTGCGTGGAAGCTCGCTACTGCTAATAGCTCTAGCGCGCTTTGGCTGGACGCGCTACTGCTGCTGTCACACTGCTGCTAACTTTTCTCCACTCGCTACTGCTAATTTTAGTAGTTTTTTATTTATTTTTCTGCATATTTGTTTTGTATTTGAATAGGCTTTATACAAGAATCTTTAGCAGATACAAATGTCATCATGATACATATACAAATGGCTGCAAGACCACAAATGTAACCATAGCATATACATACAAATAGTCTCATCATAATCATCATCCAACACAAAGTGGTATCTCGTCATCATCTCGAAAATAGCGATACATGCAAGTCTCGAATACTTGCAACTACAATGTCATCCATCTAAACAATGGTATACGCGAGAAGAGCTATCACTATGAGTGAGAGCGGAACTATGCAGTACATGAGGCGGCGGTTACGAGTCCTCTCTCGCGCTAGCATGAACCTCAAGTAACTAGCTTCTCCTTCTTGTCTGCTTTTGAAGCCTTTATGGCTGGCGCCCGAGAACCCATTCACTTGCGCCTGAAACTCAGGCCACTCGTTGTACACCCCCGAAACCTTCCCTTTGTACACGACATAGCACGGCCATCTCACCATCAAGAAACTAGGTACCTGTTAGAGATGCATCTTCATCAAGAGGATGTACAATCATATGCAACAAAATATACTAGAGCAACACGAAAAAGAAAGGGTTAGCAACTAGATGCAACATAAAGTACGCAAACTAATTAACTAGAGGTACGCAGGTCATCGTACCCAAACTAACAAAGTAGCGTTATGCAAGTTCGGCAGGGACCGTGGTCATCACAAAGTTTCATCGCTACAGAAAGTATACAAGTTCAACCGACACATATCATCATCATCGACATCGTAAATCACTAGAAGTTCCATCCTTCCATATCATCGAGGATGGACTCTAGCTTCTTGAACGGCATGAGGTCTTGACGTTGCATGCCTATGCGAGTTCGGACGTCAGCTCGCGATATAGGGCCGTGGTGGAACATCCCCTTCTCATCGATGGCTTCTTTCATGATGATCGTCGCAATGTCCCTTTGGATGCGAAAGAAGTCATCTCTAAGTTTATAATCCGCTTCTACATGAGATTCTACCCACTTGAGGATATGATCATCATTTCTGTTTGTCATGCGAAGTTTTGGTGATCCGTGTTGAACTCAATCATGAGATGGAGGATGTATCCATCTTTCTTGCTTGGTTTTGGGACATGGATGCAGCAGAAGTTAGTTTTATGTGCGAAACCCATCTTCTTGTTCCTTTGTTTCCTGATCTGCATGTGGCCACCTCTAATGCTGAAGCCTTGGAGAGCATCATCTAGAATATTCATTATGTGGGTGTAGTCCTTCTTCTCGTAGTCTCTGGAAGGGTCGAAATACACGGCGTGGGAGACTCGCGGGTAAAGAACGATAAGGACGGCGCGCCCGTTGCTGCGGGGAAAATACAACTCAAATTATTCTCCATATGAGCGAGAAGGAATGATTGAAATGTACGAAAGGGTTGTCCGGAACTGACTTACTTTGGATGATAAGGCAGGAGGACAATTTCCTGGTCCTTATTCTGTACCATGAAGTTTTGGAGGTAGTCCCTAGCAGTTTCACGCTCAAAGTCGCCGAGACTCAAGAAAGACTCGTGCATGTAGTATGGATCCGCCACACAGATTTGCGAGACTTCTTCTCTCTTCATGACGGAGCTCATATGTAACGCAAAAAGGCGGACGATTGTAAAATCAAGCCGCCTTGTCAGAAACATCTCAAAGATATGGTCAAACCGCAGGAAGAACACCTCCGCGGGCCGTGTGTCGACGTAGCACTTCCCCTCAGGCACACGAGCCGCGTATGTCGGATATCCTGGATCCTTCGAGGCTAGTAGGCTTTTCTCAGTCGACAGCACATGGGCGTGCAGTCTCCTGAGATCCCCTGATAGTGCCTCCAACAGTTTCGGCGGTAGCATCGGCTCGCCCTTGAGATGGAACATGGCCGCACCTTTCATGGGTACACACTCTTCAGAATCCATCATCTGGCTACTATGTGATCTGGCTTGTTTGGAGGCAGCTATGTTCCCCGATCTCTTCCTCTCCTTTTTCTTGGGCACACCTTCCAGACCCTTCCTTAACCCCTGCCCCAGTGTTCCCGGGCTAAGCACTGTACGACCCCCGGCTAGTTGAGCCTGTGTTGAGGCGGCATCTTCAAGCGTGTCCTGTGAGGATTTCATGAAGAGAGACTTTTTGCAATCCCTGCTACGACCTTCCTACCCGGGCAGATCATCCATATCCTCATTAGCATGCTGATAGGCCGATTCGTCATATGGTTGACTCATCATATCTATGTCACAGTCATACGCGTTTGTATTGAGGAAATCCATTGAGCCGACCTCCGTCTCATCATCCATTCTCTATTCTACAGGACCGATTACATCAGCCAGTACTATTGCACCCCCTTCATCACGTCGTCCGCCGCTCTCACCCGGCACTACAGGAGCTGGTAATTGCGTAGGCGGGGTGGTGGTCTCCGCACATGCTTGTTGATGTGTGGTTATTGGTGTGCTCTCGGCCGGCTCCAGACGAATAAGATTCTTCGGCCATAGCAGCACCCAACCCTTGCAGCTTCCAATCCGCGGCGGGGTCTCGTCGTCCTCTCCCACATGCTGTACTGGATGAGGCAAACCCTCGTGCCCCGATTTCACACTGGACAAGTTAACCCTGAAGTGCCCAGTAGGGGTCGTCTGGTTGTGGAACATGGGTTGCAAGGGGTTCATTATCATCCCCTTTCCCACGTCCACCTTCTGGCCTTTGATCAAGTAGAGTATGGTGCACGGGGTTTCTTCGGCCTGCAAACACATGTCTGTGGCGTAAAACATCCGAAAGGCAACGAAAATGGAATATTCTATATATATATATATATATATATATATATATGTTGGCGCGACATGTAATTACCGTGAGGGCGTCGAGCTCAGCCAAAGACGAAGGCCCACCTAGCACGCCAGAGACTGAGGACGGGCTGCTATGAGCGGGAGCGACTGCGAGAGGAGGCCCGGTTGCGTGAGCAAGTGATGGTGCGGTGGTGTTGTTGTTCACGGAGTTGCTCCTGACGAAACTGGGCAACGGGAAATCATGTACCGTCTTGTCTGGATTTTCCTTCGTCTAGTTGATGATAGCTGGAACCAAGTTAGTAGCAAAATCATTTCTACAGGCAGTTACAGCTGCATTGACTGCTTGCTGTAGCAACTCATTTTTCTCCTCGGCTGTTTTTTCGCGTCCTCAGCCTGACTAAACTTCTTTTTCTACTTCTTGGCCTCCGGGCCCTCGTTGTAAAACACCTTCCACGTGGCGCCGTCTCCAGCGCCGTGCACACGACCATATTGCGGCCGCTGGCCCAAAGGGAGTCCTTAAGTTCGTTCAAGGCCCGATTGAGAGGGGTGTCCCACTTGGGCCTCATCGGAGAAGTAGGGCTTTCGGCTGCAAGCTGGTGTTGCTTCTCCTGCAGAAGGAGCATAAACTGTTTAGGAATGTGTAGTCGACTAGACCTGGAGCTAAATGTAAGGTGGTAAAAGAATAATTACCAGTAGTCTAATCAATTTCCTCATGATCTGGTCCGTGTAAAAAACCTTCTTTTCCTTGTCCCACTTGTAGCGGGCCCTGATGAAGTCACGCTCCAAAGGGTTGGTGAACTTCGCGAAGGGGTCTGGGATACCCGCGGCTTCACATTCCGTGACCTCCTTATCCCATATGGGCCTTTTACCAAGGTAGCCATGGCTTCCGAGGCGATGCTTCCCCGTGTTCCTTTGCTGAAGGCTCTTGAATTTCGCAGCCTTAGCCTTGACTGCCTCGGTAGCGCAAGTGTCCTTGAACTTTTTGAACTCCTCTTCCGTAAGTGTCGGATTTTCCTCCAGAATCTTGGACAGGGGTTCCTCAGCCTCAATAGCTTGTTTCACCCTCCCTTTGCAGGAGGCAAATTCATTGCTGAACATGCCCATGGCGTGATTGTTAATCTTTTTCATCTTTGCATCATCCCACGGTTGTTCTATGTTATCATCCCGGTCGGGGAACTTGAATCTCTTGTGCAACTTCGTCAGGAGCAACTGTGTCAAATGTTCTTTACTCCTTAAGTCATCATTGTTGATGCTCGCGCATTCCTGTAGGATGCATCCTACATGGTTCCCATAGCACTTGCGAGGTTCTTCCAGCTCTAATGGCTCAAACTTGCCAGGTGTCATCTTTGTGATCACCAGTCGTCCAATCCCTAGTTTGTTAGGTTTCGTATCCTTTGCTTCTTCTGCTTCTTATTTTCGGTAGCGGCATCGGCGTTGGTACCTTCCCCGCCGGTATCTTCCCCGCCGGTCTCGGCGCCGCCATCGGTGTCGGCACCGTCGGTCTCGATGTCGGCGTCAGTACCATCATCGAGGCCGACTTGCAAACCTTGACTATGCAATTGCTTAGCAGTCAAATAGTCGAGGTACTCTTGTTCACCCTCATAATCCATCTCGTCTGCATCTTGGTCAGAAGGCCAAGTTTCTTCGTTGTTCGACATGTTCCCTATGATTAAGTCTCCTCGTTTAATTCTAAAAATATGAAAAAATGAGAAATGACATAAAAAAGAAATCTATGTTTGCCGGAATGTCATTTCCCAGCAACTCCCAGCACTCGGTATGCCTACTATCTAGCACAAATCATGCCAAAATTCACGGAAAATTTCGGCATGACCTTTGCTAAAAAATGGACATATCGAGCGCCTGAAAATCACCGGAACGGAAATGAATCAACATTCCGGTGTAACATAGGCCACTCGGATCATTTACCCTTCACATAATCATCATGTCCAAATGACATGTCCAAATTCCAAATATGACATGTCCAAAACATCACATGTCCACATATCACATGTCCAAATTCCAAATATATAACCTAATTAACCATCTTCCCTAACTAAAACCTAAGAAAATTAACCAAAAAACCTAGCTACCAGAGAGAGGAGGAGCGGTGGGGGGCTTACAGAGGGTGCAGGCCCGACGACGGCCGAGGTTGGGAGGGGTCGGGGTCGGGGGCCGGAGCCGGAGTCGGCGCCGGGGTCGGTCGGGGTCGGCCTCGGGGGCGAGTGCAAAGGCGCGGCGAGGGCAGGGCTCCGGCGACGCGACAGGGGAAGAGAGAGTGTGGGGACTTGGGGGAAAAGAGGCGGGATGAAGGGAGGAGTGGGGATTTTGGGGGTTAAGTGGGCATAGTAGTAGCGCGTTTAGGAAAAACGCTATAGCGGTTTCATGTAGAAACCACTACTGCTATCTTGACTAGCTAAGCTCTTTTCTCACAGAAGCGCTGCTGCTATAACCAGTACCTATATAACAGTTTTCCTGTTTGTTTCCTTCTATTTTCTTTTCCTTTATTTTCTCTCACTTTTTTTCCGAGAGCAGTGAACGAAGGGAAGGCGGTATATATTGCATCATTTGACGGTTAAATATGTATACAAAATAGGAACATATATATTACATCATTGGACCCATGCATAATAATGGCTAAGTGTGTATACAAAATAGGAACATATATATTACATCATTTGACCGATAACATATGGTTCCTCAGCGTTGACGTTTCGTTTTTGAGTCAGCTTCTTTCCCTTCTTGTTCGTTGAAGAATAATTGAGCCCCTCATTGTGACTTTACCTTTTCCATCGAGTATGATTTTTCTTAGGTAATGTAGTATTGATTCTTCTTTTGATGTATACTTCATCATCATCGTCATCTTCCCTCATTGGGTTGCCATACTGATCATAGTCTTCCTCGTTGGTGACTCCATCCATTCCAATGATGTTCCTTTTGCCTCTCCTCACCACAACACGGCTGGGATTGCGTGGATCGGTTATGAAGAAGCATTGTGTCACGTGCTTAGCGTGTACCCATGGCTCGTTTTTTGCGATAGCATTCACGGTAGCACTCTTGGCGTCGGGTATAGTCATGGTAGTGAAATTCCGGTTTTCTCTTTCGACATTCTTAGCCCATCTGACATGGAACATCGTCGTGTTGTGCAGTCCAGAGTAGTCAAGCTCCTAGATCTCCTCTACCCTTCCGTAAAATCTTTCAGTTGTGCCGTTGTCGCTGCCGGTCATGCATTCCATCGTCAACCCTTAATTCTGATCATCACTGTCCATATCTTTGGCCTCCGTGTAGAACGTGTATCCATTGATATCGTATGCCTGATAGGTTACGAGGTTGGGCGAGGGGCCATGTGCTAAGGCGTATATGAGCAATCTATCCTTAGAGCCCTCCTCCGGGGGATTAGCAATAATATGCTCTTTGAACCAATGCAGGAAAGTGGAGTTGTGCTCTCTAGTAACTTCGGCGTTCGTCCTGCATACCCCCCCCCCCCGGTCATGATACTTCTTTGCGATAATTTCTTTGTGCAGTGCCACGAAAGGATCTACCTCGTCTAGGTGTTGTAGCACTACCAAGTTTGCTCTGTCAAAGTCGCTGCATCGATCTGAGTATGCCACGTGCAGTTCCCTGCGACCGTTGGAGTGACCTTCTCCTTCGAGCCTCCCATCGTGCTTGTTAACGGGCAAACCAACACTAACACCAGGCGGCTGGTCTGCGCCATATAGAAAATTCTCGCAGAAAGAGATGCACTCTTGTGTCAGATAGCCCTGGACGATGCTTCCATCCGGACGGGACATGTTACGAACGAATCCTTTGATGATCCCATTCATCCTCTCAAACGGCATCATGTTGTGCAGAAATGACGGCCCCAGGTCTATTATGTCGTCCACAATATGGACACACAGATGCACCATCACGTCAAAGAACGCGGGCGGGAAGTACATCTCAAGCTCATTCAATATCACAACAATCTCTTCCTGTAGCCTTCGGAGCTGCTTCACACTGATCGACTTTCAAGAGATGACGTCAAAAAAGTTGCAGAGACCAATAAGCGTGTCATGGACGTGCTTGTCCATTATCCCTCTAAGGGCAACAGGTAGTATCTGCGTCATCATCACATGACAGTCATGGGACTTCATCCCGCTGAACCTTTTCTTGTCCGTGTCTAGATATCTGCTTATCTTGTCACAGTAACTAGAACTAACTTTGACTCCGGTAAGGCACTTAAAGAATTGATCGATCTCAGCCTGACTTAAGGTGAAGCAAGAAGGGGGGCAATAATCCTCTTTCTTTATTTTCTTGCCCTTCTTCTCCCGCGCCTCTGTCTCCGTCTATGTCTCATCTGACTTTTTATGGGGCGGCATGTGCAGATCTTCCCTGATATTCAAATCTTGCAAGTCTTTTCTTGCCTTCGGCCCATCCTTGGTCTTATCCGGCATGTTCATCAGTGTCGTGAGCAAGCTCTCAAGGACATTCTTACAGATATGCATTTGATCAAGGCAATGAGGTGTATCGAGTTTGTGCCAGTACTCCAAGTCCCAGAACACAGACCTCGTCTTCCGTACCTTCAGCAGCGGCTCCGGCGCCTTTTTCATCGTCTTTCCCGGCGCGGGGCACTCCTTCCAGTTTTTCAACAGCTCATCGATTTTGGCGCCGCTCCGCTTACGTGGAGGTCCTCGATGCTCAGCGTGACCATTGAATAGATCTCCACGGTTTCTCCATGGGTCGTCCTATTCAAGCCATCTTCGATGCCCCATGTACACGATTTTCCCAGACCCGCCATCTTTCCTTGACGTTAGCTGCTGAGACGTCGTATCATCTATGCACCACGTGCATCCGCAATATCCATGGCACACATGGCCTGTGACATATCCGTAACCAAGATAGTCGTGCACCATCATGATCAGCGCGGCTCTCATGTAGAAATGCTCGCCTTTGCTGGTGTCCCATTTCTTGGACGGTGTTTTCCATAACGTGTCTAACTCCTCTTGAAGTTGCCATAGATACAAATTAATATTATTTCTTGGTTGTTTCGGCCCTTGAATAAGCATGCTCATGTGAATGTACTTCGACTTCATGCACAACCAGGGGGGAGGTTGTACATCCATACAAACATGGGCCATGTGCTATGGTTGGTGTTCTGGTTGCCAAACGGATTCATGCCATCGGTACACACGCCGAGCCTGATGTTCCTTGCATCACATTCGAAATACCGATAGAAGTTGTTCAACGCTCTCCACTGGCTTCCATCCTTGACGTGTCTCAGCTTCGGATCATCTCCATCGTCGGGCCTCTTCCTCTCCACGTGCCAGCGCATTAGCTTTGCTTCCTTGGGATCTACGAAATACCGCTGGAGACGGGGAGTGATCGGTAAGTACCATACAACTTTCTGGGGACATTTCTTCCTGGCCTTCTTGTATCGAGAAGCATTGCACACCGGACAACTTGTTTTTTTGGGTGCTCCTTTCGATAAATTATGCAATCGTTGATGCATGCATGGTACCAAACGTGCAGCAGATCAAGAGGGCACACGATCTTATTGGCCTCATCAACACTAGTAGGACATAGATTCCCCGCGGGAAGAACATCCTTTAGGTACTTGAGATGCTCATCGAGGATAGTGTCTGTCCATTTGTTTTTAGCCTTCGTCTTCAGGAGTTGGAGCGTGAAACTCAAGCGGGCCACCTCAGAATTGCAACCATCATACATGGAGTGTTCGAGTCTACCACCAGTTGCTCCAGCTTAGCCTCCTCTCTAGAAGCAGCTCTCTCAGTACTCGTCTCCTTGTGAAGCAGTGCTTGAACATGAGGGTCCCGCACGATTGAACTTAGTACCGACGAACTCTGCTGCATGGAGTCCATGTTCTCTCCGCCACCATGTCCGGCCCCTTATCCTCCGCCATGTCCGGCCCCTTCTCCGCCGCCATGTCCGGCCTCTTCCCCGCCGCCATTATCGATCATCTCTTCATCTTGCCCCGTGTCGTCATTGCATGCCCCGTCAGCGTCCTCAACATCGTCATCCTCATCTTCAGTTATCCACCGAGTATAGCCATCCATGAAACCATTCATGAGCAGGTGCGCTTCGACACGACCATCGTCATAGGGGTCGAGCCAAACTATTCCTTTGCATTTTTGACACGGACATAAAACCTCTACCCGGTTATTTTCTTTCATGTCCTGCACCGCCGACCGCAACCACCTGTCCACCATCGTTCCACTGACCATCATGACCGTCTGCACGGCAATAAAAAACAAATTTATTATAAAAATGCATGCATGCATCAAAGTCATACAAAAATTTGGCATGACCTTCCCTAAAAATAGGACATATAGATCTAGAGTTTGCTCGGAATTCGCCGAAACGGAAATAAATCGACATTTCGGCAAAACATAGGCAACTCAAAAGCACAATTTACCGTCAACTCATGCCACACACACAATTTCCATCATATTTCCCAATTATCATATCACACACACATACACATATTTCCATTTTGCAAAAGCATGAAATTTTAATCACCTCTATCTTGAGATCGAGCACATGGTGGAGATGATGATGTAGGGAGATCAAAATGCACAAAGCTCTTCTTGACAAAGATAGATCTAGTTAGGGGGCAAATAGGTCACTTAACTAAATGCTACATCTACCTAGCTAGCTAATTTGCGAGGAGACAACTTCAACTAGCGGAGGGGGAAGGAAAAAGAGAAAGGAGATGCATTAATGGAGGTGGTGTAGTTAGCTAGGAGTAATGAAGAGAGAGAAAGGTAGGTAGAAGAGGGAGAGTAATGGGGGGAGAAGTATTGAGGAAGAAGAAGAGTGAGAGAGGGAGGATGGGAGGTAGGGGAAAGGGAGGAGAGGAGATGGGGGAGGGGAGGACGGGTGTGGGTAGGAAAAGGTGGTGGGGTGCTGCGACTTAGCAGTAGCGCGGGAGCAAAACCATGCTACTGATAAGAGCATAGCAGCAGCGCGCTTTTCTCACACGCGCTACTGCTAACGGGGCCAACCGTGTGGACAATTTCAAAATTAGCAGCAGCGACGTGAGAAAAAAAAAGCGTGCTACTACTATTGCTGTAGCAGTAGCGCGCACCGTGACCCCGCGCTACTGCTAAACTTAGGTTGTTGGTTAGTGCCGGTCGATTTTTGTAGCAGCGCGGTTTAGCCCTCATGCGCTACTGCTAAATTTGCATCAGCAGCGTGTTTTACTTAACCGCGCTACTTCTAATTAGCAGTAGCGCTCCTTTTTGTGTCGTGCTGCTGCTAAGATTCTGTGTATAAGGTTTTCCCTAGTAGTGAGAGTGACAGAAGCTTCAACCTAGCATAGAAATTGATGCATACGGGATTGAAGGGGGGCCAATATATCTTAATGCTATGGTTGGGTTTTACCTTAATGAATGTTAGTAGTTGCGGATGCTTGCTAATAGTTCCAATCATAAGTGCATAGAATTCCAAGTCAGGGATGACATGCTAGCAATGGCCTCTCCCACATAAAACTTGCTATCGGTCTAGTTAAGTAGTCAATTGCTTAGGGACAATTTCGCAACTCCTACCACCACTTTTCCACACTCGCTATACTAACTTTATTGTGTATTTATCTAAACAGCCCCTAGTTTTTATTTACGTGCTCTTTATATTCTTGCAAACCTATCCAACAACACCTACAAAGTACTTCTAGTTTCATACTTGTTTTAGGTAAAGCGAACGTTAAGCGTGCGTAGAGTTGTATCGGTGGTCGATAGAACTTGAGGGAATATTTGTTCTACCTTTAGCTCTTCGTTGGGTTCGACACTGTTACTTATCGAAAGAGGCTACACTTGATCCCCTATACTTGTGGGTTATCATTGTCCTAGCTAGAAAATTGGTTGTACTTTTAACAAACTGTAAATGGGTTGTACTAAATTCCATTAGAATTCAAAAATGGGTTGTAGATTCTTACAAATCGTAAATGAGCTATATGTTCTCTGCCACACACTTGTGGGCCTACTAAGTTGACGCGTCCCCTAAAAAACAAAAACTAAGTTGACGCGTATGCAAGGCTTTGTCAACTTATAGTCAACACACGGTTCTAGCAGTAGTGGCCGTTGGATGTCCATCCAACGGATGTCGTGCTTCTTCTTCAATCTCGGATATTCTTGCTTCAGCCGCCCAAAAAGTGATTCCTCCCCTGACATCTAGGGCGCACCGTTTCGGAGGCTGACCTGTGGGCCTACTAAGTTGATGCGTACCAAGGGCTTTGTCAACTTAGTCAATATAAACGATTCTAGCTGAAGTGACCATAACCGTATGATGTCCATCCAATGGCCATCGTGCTTCTTCAATCTCTGGTCTTCTTGCTCCAGCCGCCCAAACCAGCGCTGGCCGTGCCGCCTGCTCCTGCCTCCCTATCCGGCTGTGCTGCCACCGCTGGCCATGCCATCCCTCTATACTCACCCATACCTCCTGTTATTCTCCAGCGACGGCAGCCTCACACCGCAGCCGAAGCCGTCAACCCACATACTCCCCTCCGCGTGGGCATCCACTGCCGCATCTTCCCCGGCTCCGTGTCGTTCCCTTCCTAGACCTCGCCGTCGTCCACCGCCTTGGTGCTTTCGGCGTGGCGTGGTCAACATGGTCAACGAAGGACAACCATCGGAAGAGGACTTTAGGCGGTGAGGCTGACAGCTGGACCCACCAGCTACACCTTCGAACACAAGGAAGTGCCTCCTTATTACTCACAAAATAAAAATGATTCCTCCCCCTGACAGCTGGGACCGAGCAGCTATATCTTCGCACTCAAGGAAGTGCGTCCTTATCCTCCCTAACCACTGGGACCCACCCGGTCAAAGCGTACGTAGCTTTGTTTGTTTGGTCGCAAATGTGTACATACATACTGGTCGATCAGTCTCTCTACAAGTATGAACCGTGGCTGGGTAAGTAGCGGCACGTGTCGTTGTAGAGCACCTGACACAGCAGTTCACGCAGTCCCGTCTAAGTCATGTACACGTACGTACAACCACAAGGCAAATAATACGGCCACGTACGTACATACGGGCGGGGTCTCGAGAATGTACTCGCACATATATACGGACGGCCAGGGCTTGTGTACATGGAGAGGCAACAGACGGTAGCAACGGCGTCTTGTTCATTGGGCAGCGAACCGGCTGGGTCAGAACGGAGAAACAGCGTCCTGTTCATCGGGAGGCAACCGACTGGGTCGGAATGCGTCCTGTTCAACGGGCGCCAACCGTCTTGGACGGAAGATCCGAAACAGGCCTGGCGTACCGCAGAACGGAGTAAACGGCCTTCTGTTCGACCGGCCACGGTCGAAACGGGATCCTGTTCATCGCGAGGGGTCTGGCGTACCGCAAAACGGAGGAAACGGACTTGTGTTCCAGTGCCTACGGTCGAAACGGGGTCCTTTTGATCGGCAGGGGTGTGGCGTACCGCAAAACAGAGGAAACAGGCTTGTGTTGGAGCGCCTACGGTCGAAACAGGGTCATGTTCATCCACCGTCTACTGCCTCGCTCTAGCCTCCACGGGCTACTGTTCATCCACCATCGACCTCCTCCACCCTCCACGGGATACTGTTCATCCACGGCTACTGTTCATCTAGCCTCCACCGGCTGCTGTTCATAGAGCCTCCACGGGGTCCTGTTCATCCACCCCCAACCGGCTGGGGTGCGGCAGCCTCCTCGGGGTCCTGTTCATCCAACCCCCACCGGTAACTGTTCATCCACATCCAACCAACCAGCTCGACTCACCATGTCTCAACTCGTTCTATGTACCGCGCGCATGGTAGCAACGGTCACTGTTCATCGAGAGGCAACCCAACACCGGTTGGCTACGTCTCGCACGGGGGCTCAATCGGCTTCAGTAAGCAGCAGCAGTGATCGATCGCTCGGGTTCAATTAGCAGCAGCAGCGAAGGAATTGCTCGAGTTCAGTAAGCAGTGAGTGAATCGCTCGGGTTCAGTTAAGGGATCGATTGCTCGGGTTCAGTAACGTGTGCGATCGCTCTGGGTTTAGTTAGCCAACGCCTCGCACACATGCACGTACACGAGAGAAACGCGCAAACCACAATGCATCGCTTGGCCCCGACCACCCATCATAACCGGGAACTCCACGATATTTCATCTCCCTCGCTTCTACCATAATTTTTTTCTGCCATGGACGGCCCAAAGAATGTCATGCAGCTGCGTCTCCGGCCCGCCCAGGACGAAAAGCCCATTTTCTGTCATGATTTTTTGTTACAGAAGTAGGAGCACACCACATCTATGATGATACCGGGTTTTGTCACAATTATCGTCATAGAAGTGTCATAAGCATGACAGAATTTTTTTTCGTTCGGCCTATGTGTCTTTTTTTGTAGTGTTAGTCAAATCCATGTGTGCGGACCTCATGAACAATGGAGAACTTTTCCACTGCAAATATATTAGGAAAATGAAAGTCTCATCGAAAATAAAAATCTACATGTGGTATTTAGATCACAAGGTCATCCTAACAAAAGATAATCTGAAAAAAATGAAATTTGCAAGAAATACACTAAGTGTTGCTTTTGTGGTGACGAGGATTCGATTCATCATCTATTCTTTCACTACCCACTTGCCAAGCTACTATGGTAATATGTCGATATAGCTTTTAATCTACCCCCTCCCATGAGCAGTACGAATATATTTGGAAACTTGTTAGTGGGGGTGCATCCCAAGTTGAAGTCTCAAATCCGTGTGGGAATTTGCGCTCTACTTTGGGAAATTTGGGGCACTCTTAATGATTGTATTTTTAATAGAACATAAGTTCCAAAAAAATGCAGGGTATCTTCAAGGCCATTAGCTGGATCCATACGTGGTGGTTACTATGCAAGGAGGAGGATCAGGCGCCCACGGTCTTTGAGTGTAATCGATGGGAGATGGTCTCTCGAGATTTGTCCAAACGATTTGGTTGAAAGGCTATTAGTAGGATTTGTGATGCATGAGGCTCATTTTTCGATGGTCTTAGTTTTTTTAGTTTGCCCTTGGGGCAGCCATGTGTGGCAGTTATTGTGATTAGATGATGAACATTGAAATAATTTAAAGGTTGTGTGTCACTCGATAGGCCAAGGGGTATTCTCTTTTTTTTTAAACGTAAATTTATTCTATGAAATAAATTATTGCATTACTTATATTTGAAGAAATTACTCCAGTTCTCTTTCCCTGACTGGCGAACATCAAAATAACTACTATGCTCCAAAAAAATAAAGTCTTAGCTAACATTGGTTGGGATTAGTTTGTTCACTAGAGAGGTCATACTTATAGGAAAACTCTTCATTGGCACACATTACCTAGCTAGATTCATCCATCAGACCATATGTTAAAATGTTTCACCATTATCACAGGGTCCAAATCTAGGGATGAGGGTGCCATCAGCTGGGTTGGTGAACTTGGTTGTGTGAGCATTTTTGCCATGTATAAAACTCTAACTGTGTGAGGACAACATGCCATGGGTCTCACATAGCATTGGCGAGTCAAGAACATTTGGTTCAAATCTCGGTGATGTGCCACAAGATTGGACATGCCACGCCTTTGATCTTGCAAATGCATCAAGAACATCATGGTTTCAACTTTGTCGACATGCCATAGGATCTAAAAGATCAATCATCGGGTCTTGGAGATGCATCGTTAAATTGAGTATTGTGGCTTAGATGTCACTGAAGTTCCATCGAATTGAACACTTGTGCACCAGATCTCACTTGGGATCCACTAGATCAAGGCCTCCATGGCCCCGATCTCGTTGCACAACCAGATGAAGGATTGCATACTTTTGATCTCGTGCGTGGTTATGTCGTTGGATTAGTTGCATTGTGTGTCATCATCAAGGACTCCTGAATTTTGTAGTTGTATATTAGCTTGAGGACAATGTGACATAGTGTCGCACCTTTGGATCGACGATGCCATAGCTTGGGTCTTGCATTTCCAACATCGAATAAAGGGTGATATGCCTTGGATCTCTTCAACACAAAAAAAGATCAGGAAATTTGAAGTTTAGATCTCCCAACTTTATCTCTAGATCACCGATCAAGACCCTCAAATCTCACCAATGCATTGTCAGTTCAAGGAATCCCCTTTCGCTACTAAGCGATGAAGGAGGATGGTGTGAGGGAGTTGGATGCCAGGTTGGATGTTGTATACAGAGAAGACAAGAGGCTCAATGTTAAATCAGGGTCCATGTGACTTGCATCATGATGCACCTTGAAGTTGTAGCTTAATCTCACATTTGCATCACTGGGTCAAGCCAGATCTGGTGGCTCGGGCGTAATGGAAGATGAAGCAAAGTATTGGTTTTTTTGAAAGAAAAGGTAGATCTTGTTCGACCTTATGCATTCAAAACAGGCCGTAGCCCGATAGACCGGAGTCGTTTTACATGAAGGCGATGTAAGCGCTGCACAGAGTGTGCAGCAGGCCATCGCCAAGCCTTAAGAGGAAAGCAAAAAAGAAGGGAAGGAGGAAGAAGAGATAGGGGCTAGTGGTCTAAGCTATATCTACTGTTGCATCATTACATTAGCCCAAGAGTTTATGACCTCCCTTGCATTTCCTTCTGGTGCTCTCAACCTCCATAGCATAAGCAGTTGAGCAATCCCAGTGATAACCTTTGCAGTTGTCCAACAAACGCTATGGAAGACTCGTGCGTTTCTGGCATTCCAAAGCGCCACTGCACTTGCAGCAAAGAGAACATGCCAAAGTGTTCCATATGTTTCCCTTGCTACCTCCGAGGTCATGAAAACTGCAGCAGTTTCACAGATGTGGCCGAATCCAGGAGGCCAGTCTTGGCCCAAACAGCTTGTGCGAGTTTGCATCTGAGCAGAATGTGGTGCATGGTCTCGGCTGCTGGACACATATCGCATCCGTTGTGGTTTGCAATCCTTGTCCATTGCTTCCTCACCATGTTATCCCTAGTTTTTTGCCTGTCCCTGATGGCCAACCATAGAAAGACCCGGTGTCGTTTGGGTATAATTCGATCCCAGATATAAGGAGCCGAGGGGCAATCTATGCCTTTGAAGGTGAGTAGCCTATAAAAATAGGCTGTTGATAGCTTTTTATCCAGCGTCACTGGCTTCCTAACGTCCGGTGTACTAGGGGTCGGTGAGATGGTAACCAGGAGATCCATCAGTGTGGCCAGCTCCCGCGACGCAGTGTAGGACAGGTTGGGATGCAACTGTATCATCCAATTGCCATTGTCGTACTGTGAAGCGACAGTGCAGTACCTGGCTTTGGAGAACGTAAAAAGGGTCGGAAAGGACTGAGAGAGTCGACCAGTTTCCATCCAATGGTCAAACCAGAAGGATACCGTCTTGCCATCCCCGAGCTCACACTTGGTTGACTGAATAACTAGCTGCAGAGAAGATTTGAAGCATCGCCATATGGCAGTATCTGCACTATGTACTGTAAGTGGCAGTTCTGTACGACAATATGTTGATGCAAACCACTGGTAGCACAGTACGTTGCTGGATTGTAGTATCTTCGCCATTGCTTTGCATATCATTGCCCTGTTGTGTGCTCCGAGATCCCTACTCCCAAACCTCTGTTTTGCGGCGGCATAATCACATAGTCCCATGCCACAAGACACTGTCCCCCCTTTTCCTGGTTCTTCCCTTGCCATAGGAAACCCCTTATGATCTGCTCAAGCTGTTGTATAGACTGTGTTGGCCATAGTAAGCAACCCATGAAGTAGCTGGGTATCGTCGCTAGAACGACATTAATCAGAGTGAGCCGTCCCCCCCGGGATAGGAAAGTGGCCAACCAGCCTGACAAGCGTTTGTCTACCTTGTGAATAACCGGCATTAGCAGTCCATGGGTAATCTTGTGTGCAGATAGGGGTAATCCCAGATAGGTGCAGGGGAAGGCAGAAGACTGACATTGTAACACTTGTTCAATCTGTTGGCAAACCGTCGGATCGACGCAAATGGAAACAAAGGAGCTCTTTTGGAAGTTAATTGTGAGGCTAGGAAATACACAGCAGGCCACCATTGTCAAGAGGAAGTATTGGTTTGATCTCCTACCTTGAATAGTAGGTCATGGATCAAGACCCTTAGATCTTGCCATTGCACCATCGGTTGAGGGAGAACCCTTTCGCCATTGAGCGTTGGAGAAAGGTGGCGTAGGAGGAAAGTTAAGTGTCGAGCTTGTTGATGCATAGAATAACAAGCAAAGGGTTTTTAGGACATAGGACCGATAATTATATTTCTTTTAGCCTAGTGGTTGGAATGTTGTTGTGCGTCTCAGCCGATGCAGGTTCGAACCCCAGGTTCAAGCGTGAGTCTCACATCTTCTTCTTCATTAAAAAACCCATAGGGCTGCTCCCCTGTTTTCCCAGCGCACGATCAAGTTGCCATGCAATATTACCGAGAATTACCATTATTGGTAGAGAAAGATGGCATGTAGAGCAAAAAAATGCCAACATTTTTTAAAAACTGCTATCCGCATGACCCGGATCCAATGGATGTGGGGGTGTTCTGTAGGACCTTCCCTAGTTAAAAAAATATATTTTGCTTTGTACAAGACACAAAGAAAACAAGTGGTGTTGAAGAAAATCTGCAAACTTACAAACTTTAGAGCATCTCCACTCGGGCCCCCAACAGGCCCTCCAGGCCCCTTTTTATTGCCCGCGTGAAAAAAAAACTGCCCAGTCACGGCCCAGGAGACCATTTTTTGTCGGTTAGGCCCGAATTTGGCGCCGACAGACCCAGGCCAAATCTGGCGCGCTGGGCGCACCCCGAGGCGCTGAGGGAAACGATTTTGGCACCAAACTTGGTGGACCTGCCGAGTCAGCTACTCGGCGTGTTCGTTGTCCTCAGCGCCACGGTTTCCCGCGGGAATCAATGTGAAGGCAGCCGCCGGTCAGCCTTCCATTGATTCACCGACGTCGTAGTGAAGGCACGCCGCCGTGCGTCCCGCTCCCTCCTGCCACGAGTCCACACTGCTGCCGCCTGCTCGCCACCCACTCGCCGCTATAAAAGCCACCCTCCCTCGCCACATCCTCTCTCTCTCTCTCTCGTGACGATGCCCCCCCCCCCCCCCCCCCGCCGTCGACGTCCTCTCTCTCCCCTTCTCAAGGCACCGATGGCCGAGCGTTTCCCCGGCGATGGAGCGGCAGCCAACGGCTTTGGCCGCCGCCACCTTCACGAGTGGGAGGCGTACCTCCTCCACGAGGTGAACTACCCGACGCCGCCGGACATGCCCGTGCTGAGCTCATGGAGGCTCGGCGCTGGCAGCGTCCCCGTCCCTCCGTCGCTGACCGACGCCGAATGCCGCGGTGAGATTGCGCACGTTCGGGCGTCCCTACCGGACGAATGCGACACCTTCCAGAGTACGCCCCTGACAACCACGCTTCCTGGACGACGAACTTCGAGCGCCGCCACGCCAAGGGGGCGCCACAACGCCGACGACCAGGCGACTATGGTGGGTCGTCCCCGGGCGCAAGCTCCACGCCATCCTCGAGCACCTCGAGGGCGGTAACGAGCCGCCGTTCGAGTACCCGACGGTCACGGTCCCCTGCCGGAGTGGCAGCGCTTGGCTGCCGAGGCGCATGGCGGGCGCCTCTTCCTCCTCCCGCTCCTCCGGCATGGCGTTGCCGTTCGTCGCCGTCAAGGCCGAGCCCTTGGAGACACCGAAGCGTCGACGCACCCGCTGCGGCGGCCTCGTCATAAATGAGCGCCGCCATCCTTCTCCTCCTCCCCACAGCCATCTTTGCCTGGTCAAGCCGAAGAAGGAGCCGGCGCCGCCGCCCGTCATCGTGAAGCAGGAGCACGTCGACATGGCCGTCGACCTCGAGACGGGCCTCAAATGGGCGCGGGACGACTACGTCTGGGAGGAGATGGAGCGCCAGCGCCACGCCCTCAAGAAGATGCCACTCGGCGCCGCGGCCGCGAGGAGGGTGGCGTCATCGTCCTCGAGGACAGCGACGAGGAGGCGCCGCGCACCAACCCTGTCCGCCAAGGCGACGCAAGACAGGGCTGCAGCAAGGACTGCAGCGGCGTGCAGGACGACGACGACGACGGCAGCGACTACACCGCCTTCTACAAGCACCTCGGTATGCAGTAGGCCCGGGGCGGCTGCGTAGTTTTAGGGCATAGTTTTGGTTTTTCTAAGTTTTTAAGTTATGTCTTTAATTTTGTACATATGTCAATGAAAACCGTCTCAATTTCGTCCAAATTTATGTCATTTTGTGTGAAATCTAGCCATCTTTGATTTTCAAAAAGCGGCGTTTGGAGTCAGCTTGGGACAACCACTCATGTCGATTTTATTGCCGTTTGATCCCCAGGCCACGCTATTTCAAGCCTTGGAGGCCCGAACGGCCAGAGATGCTCTTACAAATGTGGCATGACATGTCACATGTATATCCATTCTGCACATCGAAGGCTGAGATATCCAACAGATATACTTCGAATTTATTTTATTCCATTTTTCTCTCGGACTCGGAGTATAGTGCATCAGCGTTCTTTTGGGCACTTTATCCTAAGCCTGTCTATTTTATCTCCTATCTGCACTATAATTGCCACCATTGGTTGGTAGCAGCTCCAGAGCAGGACCTCCCGAGCAGCGTAGCACTCCACCTACCAGCCGGCCTCTTCCCACCGCCCCCAAATTCTACCGAGCAGCTCAGCCGGCCAACCCATGGCGCACTGCCTCGCCGCCGTTGCCTCCTTCTCGCCGTCCGCCGTCCGCCGGCGGCTGTCCAGCCAGGTGCCGTTCTCGGACTGACCGCTGTCTTGTCACAGATTTGGTCATTTGCATAGT
Organism: Triticum aestivum; assembly: GCF_018294505.1. NCBI lineage: Eukaryota > Viridiplantae > Streptophyta > Magnoliopsida > Poales > Poaceae > Triticum > Triticum aestivum. The sequence goes on from NC_057807.1 coordinate 137,285,716, forward strand.
TTTAGTTTGCGGTTCATGAGATTCCAAGGCTGTTCCTGTGTGTTTCTTCTAAGTTCGTGGTTGATTTGGTTGGATACTTGGATGAATAGATGCTTTCTTGGTTTGATTCAATAGTTCACTGAGTAGCATAAACACGCTTCCTCTTTTGCTATCTTGGCGATGTTTCTCATATGCCTGTATTTTTCACACTAAGTATATATTGAGCACATCATAAGATGAGCCCATGCGTTCAGTCCATATGTTCATTTATCTAGAGAGAAATAGGTACATTTGAACTGGTATAGTATGGTTAGAAAGGCAGAAAAGCTTTAACTAGTTACCTATGAGGTTAATTAACCTTACACTGGTGGGAAAATTTGCCTATTTACACATATTTACTAACAGATGTTGACAATTTGATTTATTTTAGTACAAACTTCAAAGATTCCAAAATGGCTGTGTTTAACGTAACCGGCGTTGCAACTGGATCTGGATGGCTCAGTAAGGCTTATTTTAAAATTTTCAGTTTAGTATTCTAATGTAGCCTGGTTCAGAAGATGTAAAGCTCTAGGAAGCCACCCAACCACATCACATGCTTCAGATCTTGCTGAATTAGATCAACAGTTCTTTACCAATGTGTTGCTCTCCACCTCGACGTTGATGCGTTAGCCAAATAAAAAATGCCAGCCTTTGTTTTACAATTGTATATTGCCATGTGCTTCTGGTCTAACCTGGAGTGTCCTGCACCATTAGATTCCATAATCCATTTGGATGTATTTTTGGGTTCAACATGACTAGTTTCATGTTAGGCCTGGTATTTGAGAAACTTGGTTGACGCATGGTTGCATCGAGATCCTTGTGTATTGCACCAATGTCTTGGTTAAATTTCGAATACCTAGACCGGATAATTTGCAGTGCTGGTTCCCAGCCAGGAAGCAGGACACTTGGTATCTGAAAGGCACTAGTAGTTCATTCCTTCCTCTGGTTTGAAGGGCAGCCCAACGATTATTTCACATTCTGGGTTTGAAAGTGCTGCTCAACGACGATTCCACATCCTCGTTCGAAACTGCAGCTGACTGCGCAGGTGCCGACAAGCTCAAGGATCCAGAGCACTGATCACACTGACCCTTTTGGCCCATTTGCCAACTTTGCAAAATGAGTGAGCAGAAGTTACATCATGGCGCTCTGGCTTGAAATCTGTGAGCTTAAGTTTCATCATGTCGTGTTCCTTGCTTTATCTATTTTCAAGGGATAAATATGCATTTGGTTGATCAACTGCACTTTATTAATTTCAAATACTTCATGCATTTTTGTTGTAGTATTTTTTTTCTGCGGTCTGTGTGTTTGAACAGTTCAGTTATGGAAACAATTTCTTGGTTCGTTGCAGGTGGCTAATGTAATTTTGAGCCGGAGCTCAGTTTCCTTCCATAGCCAGAAGATGAGCTTTGTATCCATCAGTTCAAGACCGAGTTCGCTTCGGTTTAAGATTTGTTGTTCGGTAGGGACACGTTTCTTCTCTGTCGCAATAGTAGAAGTTTGCCTCCATGCGTTCACAATATCTATATCTTTTTTTCCGAACCTCTGTACTTCTATAGGTGGCCAAGTGATTCACCCAGGCGCTTACTGGCTAGCACCATGGATGATGGGCTAGGCAGCCTGGGTTTGATCTGGAACTCTCATCTTAATAAAACTGATGTCTAGTTCTTCCTAGACATATGTCATTTTTTAAATATTTTTGTATATTAAAATGTGTGAACAAGTTTGTGATTGAAATAGGTGAGAATTGTTTGCGTTGGCAGTAATTGAAATATGTAAATAAGTTTAGGGTTAAAATAGGTGAGAATTGTTTACACTGGAGGAAATTCAAACATTAAATATGGGCAAATCATTTCATCATTTCATGGAAAATGTTCTTTCAAATTGCAGTCTAGACACCATAGGTGCAGTAAAAATCTTCCTTGGATAACGTTATCGGATAAAGATGGCAAATGTTTCAGCATTTTTTTTTACAACCACGCTCGATGTACTGATTTAAGGTAACGATGTTCTTTCGTTTCTTGAGCAGGCCACGGGTGAGGCACAGGCCAAGAAAGAGACAGTCGACAAGGTTTGTATGATAGTCAAGAAGCAGCTGGCAGTCCCTGATGGGACCCCTGTCACAGCGGAGTCGAAATTTTCTGAACTTGGTGCTGACTCACTGGATACGGTAAATCCGCAACTCCCCATCCCACAGAAATGGCAGTAGCCCAAAAGCAGCGCCGTTCATACGTAACACCGATTGTGTTTTGCAGGTTGAGATTGTGATGGGCCTCGAGGAAGAGTTCAACATCACCGTCGATGAAACAAGCGCGCAGGACATTGCAACCGTGCAGGATGCAGCGGACCTTATCGAGAAGCTTGTGACAGAGAAGACAGCGTAAGCACCTCGGTTCATTGGACAGCTTTAGAAGGCAAAGGTGTCATCTGGAACCGTGGACTTCTGATTTTTCGGTCGCATTTGGGGCGAGAGAAAATAATTTATGGACAGCTTTGCATTCAGTCTATGTTGTGTGTTCATTACCATTTGTTATTTCTTCATCCTCTCGAGATTTTGTGTTGTTGCTTAGGGTTAATTACCCAAAGGCTTCATAAACAAGCTAGGACCATGTCCTAAGTTCGAATTCATATGTGTTGTACTATTGTTATAGAAAAGCTAATGGACCTATGAAGATTGAAGAATCACTGCATTTTGTGTTTTATTTTTGCATGTCTGAGAAGTTATACAGCTGTGAATGTATTGTTTCTTTTCTTCCATACCACAGCTATGACCCATTCTTCATAAAGAGGGTCTCCGATTCTTGGTTCCGCCATAATATTTGTTTTCCCATATGATCACTCGCTTGTTAGATTATTATTTTTAGATAATGTCTCGCTTGCATCATTATGGTGTTGTTTTGTTGAACTTTTAAGAATGAAGCACATTATAGAACCCAAAATAAAAAAGAAAAAGCACATTTAGTGGGAAGAAAATCTACTTTCCCCCCTCGAACTAATTTGGGCTCACTTAACCTTAAGTCAGCCACGGCGGCATTTTAGCCCTTATCTGATTTTTGGAAGGACAGGATTAACCCCAAACAATCTGCAAGATTCCATAAGCTTTTGTTTTATAAAGTGAATACCAGTACCATTTTAGTTTAGAAATAAGAAAGATCGTGACATTAACATGCATCATATCGCCCGACCTAGGACGCGCAGTACTTCGTTAGCAAGGCTCATTTTTTGAACTAACATTTAATATGCATCCTTAACTGCGTGTACAATCCTTTTTTCAGAATTTTGCGAAATATATAATTATGTTGTTCAATAAACCGGGAAGGGAGACACCCACACCACACCTCACCTCTCGAGAAAAGAAGTAGACATAGAAGAACCAGAAGAAAAAGGAAGAGAAAAAAAAGGGGAAATGGCATCTTCTACCTCATCCTCCGCCCTTCTCCTCCATGGGCTCGCTTGTGCTTCTCCCTCGAAGGCGCGACCTTTCTTCGTTTCCCGCATCAGCCCCTCCTCCCCACTGTCGACCTCCACCTCCATCAACGCCCCCTCTCCACGGCGGCCCTTGCCCCCTGCACCTCGCGCCGCCGGCCGCGGCGGTGACAAGGACAACCGCGTGCAGGAGCTGAGGGTGCCTGATTCTTGGCTCACGCCCGCAGGAGCAGCGCAGGTTCGCATCCATGATTTCACCTCCTCCGTCATCTCCATCACGCCCGCAGGAGTAGCTCGAAAGTTGTAATGTAGCTCCTGAACTTAAAATCCCTATTATGGAGGAGCTTGAAAGTTATTAGGAACGCTCTTATATTTCAATAGAGGGAGTACTTCACAAAGCTAGATTATTTCTCCTGCTCCTGTTTGACTGTTATCAGCTCAAGCCTGCCTATTGATACGCTCATACGCTATTTGTACGGTCATTGAGCAAGGCCATCTCCTCTTTCCACCTCTTACCAGGAATCCGAATGGCTGAGGGGAACGCTACACAAGTGGCTGGACGACGAGTACTGCCCCGAGCCGGCCAACGTGGACATCAGCAACACGGCCGCAAGGTCGTACCACGAGTCCCTCACGGCGAAGCAGTCTGATGTGGGGGAGATCCTGATGAAGATGGTCGGAGATCTGCAGGAGCTGTCGTACCAGGAGAGCTTCCACGGGGCCTTCTCCGCCGCCAACGCCGCGGTGCGTTTGATAACGCAGAGGATGGAGTCGTCAGCCGGTGAGTGATCTTTGACATACACAGCTAGCCGATGGCATTGGGTGGCGCTGCCCCGACCATCCTTGTGTTTAGTGCTTCGGGGTTGATGCGGCATGTTTGTCCACGGGAAGGCAATCTGCTTTGTTTCACTGGGAAAATGCTGTAATTCGGATGCAGATTAGCTTTGTGAATTACCTGGCGTTGGCGTTGGCGCTGGCAAGTGGTCTGTTCAATTTGAATCCAAGTGACATACCGTGTCCTATGTTACCGTGCCCGTAACGATCGTGTTTTCAACTCACGATCTTGGACAGATGCATACGTACGTTTTCATGCTGCAGATATGATCCGTCTTTGGTCCTACAGAGCCAAGAAGTTGCAAGACAAGGAGGACCTCAAGTTCTGGGGCGATTTAGTAGCAATGTAGCTTATTTTGGTTTTTGGCTGTCGGTTCTCCTCTTCTTCTACTCCTGTCTGAGACTCTGAGCAACTCCTTTTCTATCAGGTTTATCTTGTGGCCTTGCACTAAAGTGCACCCCACAAGCCTCATGTTTGTATGCTACTCAGGCTCCGGCCCGTTCTGAAATATAAAGGTGGCTCGAGCCCCTTTCGTTTTCAAAAAAAAAAAACAGTACATACTTCTATGGCATGTTGTTAACTCTGAGCAGACAACGAACTAACTTGTGGTTGGACGATGTTAGAGGGACAATGGTAAGTCTTGGTGCTTGCATTATTTCTGAATTTATTATAGGATTTCTGGCGATGTGCTTTCAGTAGGAAGAGATGTTTCCGTCGACGACGAGGCGCTCATAGTGACTTCGTAATTTTCAAGATGATATGGCGGCTCAGTTTTTCGAAGGTGCTCATAGGGATAGGGTGTGTGTGCGTTCATAGTGTGAATGTATGCGCTTACGTCTATACTGTGTTAAAAAAAACCTAGGCGACACGGGGACGGGGCGGCGTTCCCCCTTCCCACAGTCCGTTGCATGCGGGACCTCCTGGTTGTCCCAACGTTGTCTCCTTTTGGACTGCTCCTTTTCGAGTGCCGGGTAAAAACCTAGGTCCGATTCACCGGATCAGACAACAACGGTGTCTCAACGTCGTCCCCTTTTGGACCGCTCCTCAAGGTGTGCGCATCCGGGACACAATGTACGACATCGCTAGCGCTTCTTTCAAGGCTTCTTCCTCCGCTTCGGCCAAGTCCTGCAACCCACTTATCGATCCTCTAGGCGCTTGAGGTGAGATGTACATTGATCCGTTCAGCCTTGGAGTCGTGACCGTGCGACCGAGGTTTTATCATTTATAATTTTGTTCTTTGTTTCTTGTTTTTTCATTATACATTTTTTTATATGTCAACAATATTTTTCTAATACATATTCAACATCTTTCCAGTACAAAATTAACTTTTTAACACATAATAAAAAAATCTTTACAAAATTTTTAAAAAATTCAAATGTTTGATTAATTTTTTTTACAAATACAATATTAAGATTTTTTGAATGCATAATCAACGTTTTTCTTATCAACACTTTAATTTTTTTTTCAAATGCTGGTTTAAAATATTAAATACAAGTTTAACATTTTTATAATACATGGTCGACTTTTTTCTATGGATATTTAACATTTTTCAAATGCTTAATCAACATTTTTCAAAGTGAAAGATTAACAGTTTTTGAATGAATGTTCAACTTTTTTTCTATACACATTTAACTTTTTCAAATGCTTGATTAACATTTTTTAAATCCCGTTCAACATTTTTTTCAAATGCTTGATTACAATTTTTATATACAATTATCATTTTTTATTTTTTTAATGCATGGTCAACATTTTCTCTATTCACATTTAACATTTCCCAATGCTTGGTTAACATTTGTGAAATACTTGTTAAACATTTTTGTGAGAGTCTGATTTAATAGGAATGATAGACTACTCATATCAATAAGGAATTTCATCTTTTTCGGGAGCCCATTCGAAAAGAACTCCAAAGTTAAGCGTGCTTGGCTTGAGTAATTCTAGGATGGGTGACCGACCGAGAAGTTGGTCCCGAGTGCGCATGAGGGAAGACAAAGTGCGTACGAAAGATTAGTATTGGTCTGTGGGGTCAGTCTAGATTCCTCCAAGTGTAATGGCCGGGAACCGATGGCTATGGACAGGGCGTTACAATTCTTTTCAAGTGCTTGATTAATATTTTATTTATATGATCAAAATATTTCATCATTATTTTCATACATGATCAACATTTTTTTAAATGCATGATTAACATTTTCCAAAACATTATGTAAAGTATATTTTGGTAATATATATGTTAATAATATTTGAAAGTGTAAACAAAACTAAAAAAGTAATAAAAATGAAATATAAAGAAAAAAACAGAAAACAAAATTAGGCAGTGTATACTACCGAGAACTGGGGTGGCCCATATGCTTGCGCGTCAGCTAGTCGTCGGAAGCTCGACTCGCGCGCCCCTGAATCTCCTCCGCCGGCGCCTCATTCTGGGCCAACCCACCGTCGCGAGGCTGCTTCTTCCCTTCTCTGATTTCCTTTTTCTATTTCTTATCTTTTGTTTCCTTTTTCATTTTCCTTTTTTTATGTTTCTGTTTTTATTTCTGTTTCTATTTCTTTTCCATTATCTTTTTTATTTTTTCCTTTTTCATGTACTATACAAAGTTCATTTCATGTTTATATACAAAAATGGTCATCGTATATTTAAGGAAATATTCACCCTACACTAAAAACATGTTCAGCATATTTAGAAGATGGTCGTTGTGTATTTTTATATTGTGCTGCATATATCACAAAAATATCCAATGTGTATTTAAATATTTTCAGCATATGTCACAAAAATGTTCAATGTCTATTTAAATATAGTTCAGTGTATATCACAAAAATGTTCTGTGTGCATTTTGAAAATCGTGCAGGGTATGTTTCCAATTTTTTCAGCATATATAATAGAATCAATAAATGTTCGGCATTTCAAAAAAATTGTTCATGTTTTTCAGTTTTTTGTTCACTTTTTTTTAAAAAAATCACGTTTAAAAGTTTGTTTGAATTCGAATTTTGTTCACAAGTTTTTAAACATTATTTATGATGTTTGTGAACTTTTATGAAAGAATAGCATGAATTATTCAGAAAATTTCAAAATAAATTCAGTTCTGCCACTGCAATCGATACTTAAAGTCTGGCGCTGCGAATGAACCGCCAGAACTCATAAGGTCTACTAGTTAGGAACACGTGATAACAAGTGGGACGTCGTCAGCTCGATCTCGCTCATGCAACACTTCGTGGTGATTTTTTTTGCGCGCCTCGAGTTCGTTAGCTCCAAATAGGTCACCTATTCGCGGCTGCCTTCAGCGAAGGCTCAACAATTTGCCACCCGTGGGCGGAAAATAGGAGGTCTTCCGGGCGATCAAACTCAAGTTATCGGGGTATAAAATTTGATAGATTTTTGGCTGTTAATTAAAAGTGGTAGTTTTGGAGACACAAACCACCTCAAGCACCTCTTGAGTCCAGCAACCAATTTGCGCGCAATGGACAAGTAAATGACCATGGATGACTTCTACTCTTAACGAATCGCACAATGTTGTTTGTACACGCTCATAGACTAACCCTGAACACATCACAATGCTGTTTGACCTAGTGATGTGCAAGTTCGATTATTTTGTGCGAGAAGTGCAAGCAATCTCAGAGTTGACTTGCAGAGATGCGGCAATGTGAACACGCTGGCGGATTACGGAAGTACAGAGTTGTGCGCCAATTTAAAATCTCGAATGATAAGTGCCATGCGTGTGACATGAAGTAATCTCGCCCTGATGATTTTTACAACTAAAGTTACCATCCGAAAAGAAAAAACAAACAGCAAAAAACCTATAACTCGCCATCCGAAGAGAAAGTTGCCATGCCAACTAAATTTGGCATCCTCGCATCATTAAACTTGCCATAAAAAACGTTCAGAGTTGTTGTGTGTTTGTACCATACGTGTGGCATTTATCAAGGTCCTAAAATCCGAAATGATAAGTGCCACACATGTACGCTTGAGTCTAGTTTTACCTCCATGCACGCCATGAATGCTAGTAACTTATAACTGTTGAAGATGTCATAGTTTGAGTGCTGCCATGCATGACATGAACACTATTTATATATATGCACGCGATATAAGTAGGACGTTGATAACGCCTACACGTGTGGTGGGAGCAACACCCGTCCACACGCCTTATAACACACAGATTGCGCCACGTCATCGTATGCATGCACGTTAAAATCTTTTTGGATTTTCGGTTTTTAAAATGTTTTATCTCTTAAAATGAAAAATTCGATTGAACATCCGTTTACATCATTAAATCCATTGGAATGAGATTTTCGAAACTAGATACCATATCAATATGTTTTGACGCCTATTTTTTGGGGTTAAAAATTATCATGTCTATTGCACACGAATTGTCATGGTGTTCATACTGAAGTTGCCATGATATGTTTTCGCTATTTTTTTCTATCTTTAAAAGTAATTTTTGATATACTAGGTAATTGCCCGTGCGTTGCAACGGGAATTTTCTATGGAGGACAATGGCTCATATTTGGCTACTATATATCATTGGGAATCCAACCAACTCATGTCCCCGCATTACCGCGGGATTATTGGTGCATTATATTTGCCACCAAAATAGAGGGAAATAATGTCACCGATATCGATCAATCACAGTCACATGACAAACCGAGTTCTAGCATAGCTTTTGAGCCCTTTTTTTTCATTATACATTTCCTTTAATCAAGTAAGAATAATTAAATTGTCCTTCCTATTTTAGCAGAAAGGTATTCAACATTGTCATAATCGATGGCAAGGACCTTTATCACTTATTAACTAAGATCTACTCCACCAGCGCTTATGATATTCAAATACAATGTTGTGACGTTGCCTTCAGATTCATTTAGTTGTCGTATTCTTTGTAGTATACTTTATCCAAAATTATTCTTCAATGGAATCCTATTTCATAATATTATGCGATGAAACAATGAAAATGTTTTATACCAAATAAATGCATACTAATCTTACAGTACAAGGAAATTTTGAATTAAACATTTCTTACAGATTTACAAGTATATATATTGAAAAGTTCCCTTCGATCACAAAGCCGTCGTACCGGACAAGTTCCTCCACTTCCGGACTCGCTGCCGATGATACAAATGTTATCCCTAGCTCTATTCATATTTCATAAACATAATTACATAGAGACCATGTTTAGCTTTGTCACTTCAAAATAGAACGAGGTTTTTTGAAGAAATGGCTCAGTATGGATTTAACCATGCTATGAAAGAATTAAATTTCTCTCTCAAATATGTCCGAATCGTACATACATATGTTTCTCAATTAAAAAACACACAAAAACTTATCTTGTTGCCGGAGGTGAATCGTTTTTTCCTGCTGATTGCCACGCCAGAGGAGTTCCAGACAATTGCAGGGAGACAACGTGAGATTCTTCACAGAAACTCACAGCTAGTTGTGGTTTACTTCTACCAGGAGTTTATATGGCACGTTCCCAACTGTAGAAATACAAAGCATAGTAAAATTTTCTGTTGATCGTGCCACAATGAGGATACGCTCTGTAGAGTCACAGTGTTAGGAGGGGAGGGAAATCGGGAGGAGTCAGGGAGAAGATTTTTACTGCATGCAGGAGCTGCATAATTTCCCACGTTGTGTCCGCGTAAGATCGTACATCAATGGTGAAGCTCTCGCCGTGTCGCAGCCTCAGACTGCCGCCCACGGGTGACCTCCAGGCTGAAGGCACCGCCCATTCACGATTTGATCCAAGAGTTGCTAGTTCCTCCATGCGAAGGCACCAATCACAAAAAAGAAACAACGATAACTCACAGTCCAGAGGAAGCACTCACCAAACGCAGCAGGATCCGACTGAATTCTTCCTGATGGCAGCCTAGTACACATCGACATACTTGATGCAGTTGGCAACCTCCATGACCCGCGGAAGAGCTGCGATGATCTGGTCCAGCGCCAACACCGGCTGCTTCCTTGAGGCCTTCCTCCGCACGCCCTTTACGCTCGACCGTTATCCGCTCAAGACTTTGCTCTTTGTCTGCCTCGACAACAGGATCAGCCTGCGTACATGATGAGATCGCAACGCATGGTTGGAAAATATGAGAGAGAGAGAGAGGGAGAGAGAGGGAGATTAACAACCGCGACGAACGGCGAGCACGGTCGACCGCGGGGAGAAAAACAGATCGATAGCGGCGGCGAGGAAAGAAGAACAAGGAATAGGATATGCTGATCTGGCCCGCGATTGATTACCATACGTGAATTTATTGCGTGATGTGTTACCAAAGAAGAGATTAATTACCACAAGGTGAATTGATTGTGTTACCAAAAGATTTGGGGTTTTTCGGCCTGACGAAAATTGTTGTAAATAAAAAACCGGGAGGAAAATCGGTGGAGGGGGAGGGAATCGGTGTGGGTTGGGGATATCGTAAGGGGAGGTGTGATGAAGAGCGGGCAACGTAAGAGGGGAAACGGAACACTCCGTTTCTTTTAGATAGTAGAGATTATAAAACGGAGAATTAAGAAACTAGACTTGTCATGAACCATAAACTAAAATTGCCATTGGTGAATTACTTAAATTTGCTATGGTTCATACAAAAAATAATGTTCATGATCAAAATACTAAAATTGCCATGATCTATAAACTAAAATTCCCATAATCTATAAACTAAATTTGCCATGGTTCATACAAAAAATAATTTTCATGGTCAAAATACTAAAATTGCCATGATCTATAAACTAAAATTCCCATGATCTATAAACTAAATTTGCCATGATGGATTACTAAAAATTGCCGTGATCCATGCATTAAATTTGCCGTGGTTAATTACTAAAAATTGCCATGGTAAATTAATAAAAATTGCCGTAAAAAGTATTTGAAAATACAATGATAGCTTTAAATCTAGAAAAAAAAGATAAAACATGTCATGACAACTTTAGTGAAAGCACTATGGCAACTACAGTGTAAACGTCATGACAATTTTTGACAAAAAATTTGTCCAAACATATCAACATGCGATCTAGTTTTAAAGATCTCGTTGAGACGGATTTAATGATGAAAATGGATTTTTAATTTGATTTTGTAATTAAGAGATAAAATATTTTTAAGCCGAAAACTAAAAAGATTTACGCTGATGTCATCTGTTTTGACGTGGCAACATGGATTGTAATGAAGATGTATGAGTCATGTTGCTTCATGTTACACGTGTGAGCGTTAATATTATCGTATAAATATTGTTGTTTGTACGCTCATACCCTAACGCTGAACTGTCCTTAACCGCCCGTAGCGACCTTGTGATGTGCAAGTTCCATTGTTTTGTGCGAGAAGTGCATGCAATCTCAGAGTTGACTTGCAGAGATGCGGCAACGTGAACAAGCTGGAGGATTAGGGAGGTACAGGGTCGCGAGCCAATTTAAAAATTATTGCTGCCGGTAATCTATTCCACCGTCTGAGGCTAGTTCCACCTCCATGCATACCATGAACGCAACACTATCTTGAAACTGCTGGAGATGTCCTGCCATGGTTGACAGCTGCCTGGTTTGAGTTAGTATAACTGACAGCGAGGACGTCTGTACGCGTTGCATGTTGAGGGTCTCTCTCCGTATATATACTACCGTAGGAGCGATCGCTCCGTAGTAGGAGTACGTGACCAGCGAGTAGTCAGAATGGGGTCTTGTATTGGGATGGTGGTCTCTCGTGGATTGCCTTGCGTCCTGCTCCTGCTGGCTTGTTGCTGGCTGTGCGAAGCCGGCGCGGGGTTGGCCCCGGCGCTATACGTGCTCGGCGATTCGCAGGCGGACGCCGGGACCAACAACCACCTGGTGACGGTGCTCAGGGCGGACCACCCGCACAACGGCGTCGACTACCCGGGCTGCAAGGCCACCGGCAGGTTCAGCAACGGCAAGAACTTCGTCGACTTCCTCGGTGCGTACATATGCCTTCCACTGTTGATGTCAAGTCTCTTTTCTCTTCAGACTTCTAAACTGAGCATTGCTTCAAGGAGAGTGAACCTGTAACTTTTGCATTTTTTATGGGCATCAGCCGGCCGGCGAGATGATCATCAAGTGGTGAGGGTAGTCGTGCGTGCATGATCTTTAATGTTGTACTCCCTGTCCCTGAACATGCATGGCATTGCTGAGTAGTTGACCAAAGTTAATTTTATACTCGTACTTGAATTGATTAAAACGACGATTCTCTCAACTAGCGCTGACCAAGATGTTAAATGGAACAACTAGAAGATCACGAGAATGAAACAGGGTAACTAGAAGATCACCATAAGGAACTGTGCTAGGGATTCCCTGATAATTTCTGATAACAGAATAATGCCTTGTTATGCCATAATACAATGCAATACAATACCCAGTTATTTGTTCGATGCATACATGTATCCTCTTCCAGCAAAAAGGAAATGCATATACTTACTAGACATGTATGCACTCTGTTTTTCCTGATTATGCTTCTTATTCCTGCATTGCAGCTGAACATCTGAAGCTGCCGAGCAGCCCTCCTCCATACCTGTCCATCTGCAACACCCCAAGCAGCAATTCCATATATCTGACTGGCGTCAACTTCGCTTCAGGAGGTGCAGGGGTATCAAATCAAACAAACCAGGTAAATGGAGTCATGGAGATACTACGTCGTATGCACTAGCACTACTGGATGACTAATTGCGCTGGTTTTGACACTTTAACTTCTTCCATATGCCATATTATTTCTTAATTATATATGCATGCCATGCATGGGTCTACGTACATACAGGGTCAGTGCATCAGCTTCGACCACCAAATCGATCACCAATTCTCCAAGGTGAATGCATCACTGGTGCAGCAGCTCGGCCAGGCTCAGGCTTGGGCGCACCTGAGCAGATCGATCTTCGCCGTTGCAATCGGCGGCAACGACATACTCAACTACGTCCGTCCAAGCCTTGTGAACCAGGTGATAAGCCCTTGTCCTCCAACTCAGTCTCCTGATGAGTTCGTCGCCTCGTTGGCTCTCTCGCTGAAAGACCAGCTCCAGGTATGGAAACTTTTTGGTTCATCCTTGCTTATACATTACATAAGCTTGTTCTTGATATGTGCTTCCTTCGTTCCATAATATAAAAGCATTTTTTGCATTAGTGTAGTGTCAAAAATGCTCTTATATGATGGGACGAAAGGGAGTACATATTTCCTCTTGCATTAATTTGCACCGACGCATGAGTACATGAGTATGCAATCTGACTTACAACCTACATGAATGATGAATTGCAGAGGCTGTACAAACTCGGGATGCGCAGGATGTTCATCATCGGAGCAGCGCCACTGGGGTGCTGCCCGGTGCTGCGGGGGAAGGAGGAGTGCGACGAACTAGCAAACTACATGTCATCTGAGTACAACATCAAGGTGGCTTCCCTCCTGCAAGACATGAGCGACAAGTACCTGGATATGCTCTACTCCTTGTTCGACCCATCCATTGCAATGCTCGACTACTTCCAGCGACCAGAAGCAAACGGTACAACAGATCGACGACCCACTAATTACTCAGACTGCCCAGACGACCCACTAATCATTCACCTGCTAATTTGATATGCACTGTAGCTTAATCTGATGTTACGGTGATATATACTATAGGTTACACTGTGGTGGATGCAGCGTGTTGCGGGCTAGGAGGGGAGAAAAATGCCATGTTTAGCTGCACTCCGGCCAGCTCCCTCTGCAAGAATCGGACCAGCCACGTTTTCTGGGACTTTGTGCACCCCACGGAGATCACCGCGCAGAAGCTCACGGCAGTTGCCTTTCAAGGATCAGCACCCTTCGTGACCCCCAGAAATGTTGAGCAGCTATGTGGCACTGCCATGTAGGCAATGCTGCGCCGATTGCACAGTCACTGTTGTTTTATGCAAACTATTGGGTTGCAACCTAACTTGCTACTATGTTTCCAGTAAATTTTCTTATCTTTTCAATGTCGACTATAAATCTGCCTAGTTTAGAGGATTTATGATTTATGTATAACTCTTCGTGTTAATGGTTGTGTGCATCATCTGATGCAGAGGCCGGGGGTAAACCCTCCTTTTCCAAAAAGAGAAAGAACTCTTCATGTTTCTGTTCACCATATACGTACATGAGATAGATTAGTACGTTAGGAAGAGACTAGGTTACACAACAGAATCCTGCGACACTACTCAAGCGATGGACGTGGGGATGTCGTACAAAGCGTGCGGCACAGTGTGCGCTCCTCGTCCTAACGAGATAGTCCGGTAGGTTGAGACGCACGAGAGGACGTGTTCCAACGGCCCACCAAACTCGAGAGCTGGACAGGGACTCGAGGAAGAGTGTTGTAGGCAGTACCTCGGTGAAAATGTCGGCGTGCTGACAATAGCAGGAGCGTTAAGTACTTTGACATTCACCAAGCAAACTTGTTGATGGACAAAATGGAGACTGATCTACAGACTACAGTGCTTCACGCATTGATGGTGTACTATTGGAGGAAAGGTATGTAGCGGTGAAATTGTCGCATTAGACAATCGTGACGCAGAAGGGGGGTGGGGGGATGAAGGTCACATTAGACAACTGTGACCCGGCCATAGGGTGAAACTTTTGAAGAAGTTGATCGATACACGATATAACCTCGTATATATTTTGAACATGTTACATGGTAGATACATGGATAGATGATTGGTACCATCAGCCTAATCAAGCCAAGTGTCTACATGATTTCGAATCTAGTTAGTTAGAATGCTATTGGAAGTGCACTTAGGCCCTCATTTGTTTTTTTGGTGATTAATGATGTGTCAATTAAGATGACTAATGTTTTCTAAAGTTTATTTCAGGAACATGCTCGATATTAATGAGTGGAAATATCATTTGTGAACCCTTACTTTTTTTGTGCTAACATGTGGTTGGCCCTTAGAGCTCATACTTTATACTACATATACTTTTGTTGGAACACCTAGGACTTTGCCTACTTTTAATTGTCTTCACCTAATTTCAAAAATCTCCAGCAAAAATAGCCCTACCCAATTTCTTGCGGTTTTGTTGGATCTTGTGAGATTTTGTTTGATTTGATCCATGGATTTGATGTGTTGCAAGTGGATCTTCCTTCCCAAACCTCCCAATAGCTTTCGCCCATAAATTCCACCACCATAGCTCCAAAATGTTTCTTCTCCACTATCCAATTTTGAAGTCTGATATCCCCAAATTGCCACGATTGACAGCCCCCGGACATCCGGCCCTCCGAGACATCCAGCCCACCATTTTTTCTTGTTTTTCTTTGCCATTTATTTCATTGTTATTTGAACTTGTGGCTTGCATTTTATAAGGTGTTTCGGCTACTTAGGGACGACTACATCAACATCACTGCCATTCTTCACCGCCAATAATTTGTCACCGGCAACATTCATCCACCCCTTAACACCACAACCGGAAGCAAGGTCATATACCCTCCGTTCGCGACAAAGGTATAGTCGTTGAAGGTATCCATTCCGTCAACCACTATCTCCCCTTGCCATTGAACTTGATACCCACTAGCCTTTGCAGTATCTTACCCACTAGCATTTTGAAAATTGTTAGGCCTCATCACCTGTGCATCGTAGTGAAATGTTGAATCACGTTGCTTGCTATAAGTTACTCCCATGCATACCTTGATTACTTGTATTACATTTGGCTCAAGCATCAAGCAGTGTTGTAAAGGATGAATTTGAAAAAAAAAACTCTAAGCAGAAGAAAAAGATACAAAGAGCTTATAAGGAATAGCGTTTAGCATCTTACATACATCATCGTGCTACTTGTGAGCTGCGTTGGAATTTTCCTCGAAGAGAAGAGGAGATGCAATACAGTAGAGATAAGTATTTCCCTCAGTAAGAACCAAGGTTATCAATCCAGTAGGAGAATCACGCAAGGCCTCGTGAACAGCACCTGCACACACAAAAGCAAATACTTGCACCCAACGTGAACAAGAGGGTGGTCAATCCCATTGGCGGTTACTTGTAAGGATTAAATCTTGTAGTGGTAGATAGATAAATTGCAAAGATAAAATAAAAAGAAAGTAAAAATTGCAGCAAATATATATTTGGTTTTTATATATGATTTGTAGACTCGGGGGCCATAGTTTTCACTAGAGGCTTCTCTCTCGAACACATAATATACAGTGGTAAACAAATTACTGTTGGGCAACTGATAGGAAATCGCATATTTATGATGATATTCAAGGCAATGATCATGTATATAGGCATCACGTCCGAGATAAGTAGACCGACTCCTGCTTGCATCTACTACTATTACTCCACCCATCGACCGCTATCCAACATGCATCTAGAGTATTAAGTTAATAAAAACAGAGTGTGACATGATGTAGACAAAGTAAACTCAACTAATATGAATAAACCCCATCATTTTATCCTTAAGGGCAACAATACAAATGCATGTCTTGTCCCTTTCTGTCACTGGGCTACAGCACCGCAAGATTGAACCCATCACAAAGCACCTCTCGCACTGAAGATAAATCAATCTAGTTGGCCAAACCAAACGGATAGATCGGGGAGAAATACAAAGCTATAACAATCATGCATAACAAAGTTCAGAAGAGACTCAATTACTTATGAATATTCAGATCATAAACCCACAATTCATCGGATCCCAACAAACACACCGCAAAAGAAGAACTCCAAGAACATCGAGGAGAACATGGTATTGAAGATCAAAGAGAGAGAAGAAACCATCTAGATACTAGCTATGGACTCGTAGGTCTGTGGTAAACTACTCACGCGTCATCGACAGGCCAGTAAGGTTGACGTAGAAGCCCTCCATGATGGATCCCCCCTTCGTCAGGGTGTCAAAAAAGGCCGATGGGATCATGAAAAGACAGAGACTTGCGGCAACGGAAAAGTATTCCGGGTCGCTCTTTGTTGATTTCCAATATTTGAGAATTTATAGAAGTGGAATTCAGTCAAACGGAGCCTCAAGGGGCCCACGAGGCAATAGGGCCCCCTGGGCGTGCCGGTTTGCCTTGTCGTCTCCTCGTTCATCCTCTGGTCTCCTCCCAAAGCCTCCAGGGTCTCTTATGTCCAGAAAAAACGTCAAAAAGTTTGTAGCGTTTGGCCTCCATTTGGTACTGATTTTTTGGAAAGCCAAAAACAAGCAGAAAACAAAATTGGCACTGGGTTAATAGGTTTGTCCCAAAGATTGGTATAAAATAGCATATAATTGCATATAAAACATCCATGACTGATACTACAATAGCATGGAACAATAAAAAATTAATGATACGTTAAGCGTGCGGACCCTACGGGTTCGAGAATTATGTAGACATGACCGAGACATGTCTCCGGTCAATAACCAATAGCAGAACCTGGATGCTCATATTGGTTCCTACATAATCTACGAAGATCTTTATCGACCAAACCGCATAACAACATATGTTGTTCCCTTTGTCATCGGTATGTTACTTGCCCGAGATTCGATCGTCGGTATCTTAATACCTAGTTCAATCTCGTTACCGGCAAGTCTCTTTACTCGTTCCGTAATACTTCATCCCGCAACTAACTCATTAGTCACAATACTTGCAAGGCTTATAGTGATGAGTATTACCGAGAGGGCCCAGAGATACCTCTCCAAAACACAGAGTGACAAATCCTAATCTCGATCTATGCCAACCGAACAAACACCTTCGGAGACACCTGTAGAGCACCTTTATAATCACCCGTTTACGTTGTGACGTTTGGTAGCACAAAAAGTGTTCCTCCGGTATTCGGGAGTTGCATAATCTCATAGTCTGAGGAACTTGTATAAGTCCTGAAGAAAGCAGTAGCAATGAAACTGACACGATCAAAATGCTAAGCTAACGGATGGGTCATGTCCATCACACCATTCTCCTAATGATGTGATCCCCTTTATTAAATGACAACACGTGTCTATGGTTAGGAAACATAACCATCTTTGATTAACGAGCTAGTTAAGTAGAGGCATACTAGGGACTATATGTTTTGTCTATGTATTCACACATGTACTAAGTTTCCGGTTAATACAATTCTAGCATGAATAATAAACATTTATCATGAATTAAGGAAATAAATAATAACTTTATTATTGCCTCTAGGGCATATTTCCTTCAATGACTCCATTGCCAGCCATTTCCCGTGCCCAATCTCGGATTTCCTGACGAAGTATATTGGACTCCCGCTGCCTATCCGCAATATCCCCACCAACGCCTTGCAGCCTTACGTGGACAAGCTCGAGAAGAAGCTCTCAACCTTGTGGGCTTCAATGCTTTCTCGTGGTGAACGATTGGCTATGGTGTGACATGTCTTTTGTGCCATGCAGACTCACATTGTCATCGCCATGGCTATCAATCTTGTGATTCTCAAGCACATGAACCGACTAGTCCGTGCTTCTTATGGCATGGTAGGAAGATCGTGAGTGGTGGACACTGTCTTGTGAGCTGGGGCAAGGTTTGTCGATCGATTGCCTTCGGTGGCATGGGCGTTCCTGACTTGCTCCGGACTGGGCATGCGCTTGAGGCTAGGTGGCTTTGGCTGCGCAAGACTGACCCTTCCAGGCCTTGGCGTCGCCTTCACATTCCCTACACACCAGAGGTTCGCGCCATCTTCCATGCGTCGACCTGCTGGGAGCTTGGGGATGGCAGGGTGTGCTCCTTCTGCGAGGACCACTGGCTGGACGGCTTGTGCATTAGTGAGATTGCTCCCCTCATCCACACTTTGATCCCTCACCGTCGATGCAAGACTTGCAGCGTGCAGCGACGCCCTCAACCAACCGCCATTGGGTGTGGGATATACATGGCGCTCTTGGCATCGAGGCCCTGATCCAGTACGTCACGCTCTGGGCCAAGCTTCGCGACATCTAACTCTCCGACGTCTCGGACTGCATCCTTTGGCGGTGGACGCCGACTGGCACGTACTCTGCCAAGTCGTGCTACCTTGCCCTATTCTCTGGATTGACTATCAAGCCTGAATGGCGTCTGACTTTGAGATCATGGGCGCCGCTACGTGTCAAGATCCTCTTATGGCTTGCCTACCAGGGGCGGTGCTGGAGGACGGATAGACTGGCACGCCATGGTATGTCGCACGCCCCCCTTTATCTCCTATGTGACCAAGACCCAGAGACTATGCAACATATACTAGCGGGCTTCTCCTTCACCAGACAAGTTTGGCATGAGATCCTATCGTGGTGCCGATCCACCACCAACCTACCATCTCCAGAATCAGAATTTCGTGATTGGTTTGCCGCATCCATTCGGGATTCCTTGATGGCCTTACGTCGAGGCCTCACAACTCTCTTCATCCTCACGGCTTGGAGGCTCTGGAAACACCGCAATGGATGCATGTTCAACAACAACCGGCCTTCAATTTTGTGACTCGTCGAGCTAATCAAGGAAGACGCTAGAGCATGGGCTTGCGCCGGGGCCAGGGGACTTGGCCACCTCATCGGCGAGATATAGGACATTCTTCTTTAGTGTCACGCACGCCTTAGCTTGGTTGCGCTTGTGTGTCTCGCTCATCGGGTTGGCGTGTATGTGCTTGCGAGCTCACATTTGTAACTGCTACAACATTTTCCTTCTATCAATCCAATGATACGTAAGTATTTTACGTATTCGCGAAAAAAATATTTTTATTCACTACATGATATGTGTTTTGCTTGGAGCGTCGTGTATGATATGAGTCTTTGCTTTATTTGCTTTTTAGTTTGCCACAATCATCCTTGTTGGACACACCTTTTTGAGAGGTACACACATTAATCATGAATTTGTTAGAATACTCTTTGAGCTTCACTTATATCTTTTGAACTAGGCAGTTGCTCTAGTGCTTCACTTATATCTTTTAGAGCATGACAGTGGCTATATTTTAAAGAAATTGATGAATTCTCATGCTTAACTTATATTATTTTGAGAGTCTTATAAATAGTATGGAAATTTTCTTGGGTTATGAATTTAGTCCTAATATGATGGGTATTTAAGACGGATATAATAAAAACTTTCATGAAGATCATTGAATATATGAGAAGTTTGATTCCTTGCGTTTGTTTTGAGACATAAAGATGGTGATATTAGAGTCATGCTAGTAGTAAATTGTGGTTTAGTAAAAATATTTGTGTTAAGGTTTGTGATTCCCGAAGCATGCATGTATGGTCTCTTGTTATGCTATGAAATTGAAGCATGATTTATTATTGATTGTCTTCCTTATGAGTGGCGATCGGGGACGAGCGATGGTCTTTTTCTACCAATATATCCCCCTAGGAGCATGCGTGGTAGTACCTTAATTCGAGGGCTAATAAATTTTTGTAATAAGTATGTGAGTTATTTATGACTAGTGTTGAGTCCATGGATTATACACACTCTTACCTTTTCGCATTTTGCTAGCCTCTTCGGTAACGTGTGTTGCCCCTTCTCACCTCGATTTGTGGTGCAAACTTCACCAGTGCACCCAAACTCCGTGATATGATACGCTATCACACATAAGCCTCCTTATATCTTCCTTAAAACAGCCATCATACCTACCTATTATGACATTTCCATAGTCATTCTGAGATATATTGCCATGAAACTTCCACCATTCCATTTTATTATGACACATATCATCATTGTCATATTGCTTTGCATGATCACATAGTTGACATAGTATTTGTGGTTTGGCCACTGTTCATATTTTTTATACATGTCATGCTAGATCATTGCACATCATGGTACACTGCCAGAGGCATTCATATAGAGTCATATTTTTGTTCTAGTATTGAGTTGTAATTTTTTAGTTGTAAGTAAGTAGAAGTATGATGATCATTATTCATTATTAGAGCATTGTCACATGTGAAGAAAGGATGATGGAGACTATGATTCCCCCACAAGTCTGCATGAGACTTCAGACTTAAACGAATAAATAAATAAATAAATAAAGAGGCCAAATGAGCCCAAGAAAAAAACAGAGGCCAAAGTGCCCGACAAAAAAAAGGAGAAAAAACGAAAATGAGAGAAAAAGAGAGAAGGGACAGTGTTACTATCCTTTTCGACACTTGTGCTTCAAAGTAGCACCATGTTCTTCATGATAGAAAGTCTCCTATTTTGACACTTTCATATATTACTAGTGGGAATTTTTCTTTATAAAACTTGGCTTGTATATTCCAATGATGGGCTTCCTCAAATGCCCGAGGTCTTCATGAGCAAGAAAGTTGGACGCACACCCACTTAGTTTTCTTTTGAGCTTTCATATACTTATAGCTCTAGTGCATCTGTTGCATGGAAATCCCTACTCCTTGCATCTATATCAATTGATGGCCATCTCCATAGTTTGTTGATTAGCCTCGTCAATGTGAAACTTTCTTCTTTTTTGTCTTCTCCACACAACCTCCAACATTACTCTATTCCACCCATAGTGATATATCCATGGCTCATGCTCATGTATTGTGTGAGAGTTGAAAAAGTTGAAGCGCATTAAAATAATTGCTTGGCTTGTCCTCGGGGTTGTGCATGATAAATACTTTGTGTTAAGAAGATGGAGCATGATAAGACTATAAGATTTTATAGGGATAGCTTTCTTTGGCCGTGATATTTTGAAAAGACATGATTGCTTTCTAGTATGCTTTAAGTATTATTGTTTTTATGTCAATATTAAACGTTCATTTTGAACCAAATGGATCTGAACATTCATGCCACATAAAGAAAGATTACATGATAAACATGTTAGGTAGCATTCCACATCAAAAAAATTGTTTTTATCATTTACCTACTCGAGGACGAGCACGAATTAACCTTGGGAATGCTTGATACGTCTCCAACGTATCTATAATTTTTTTTATTGTTCCATGATATTATATTATCGATCTTGGTTGTTTTATATGCATTATTATGCTATTTTATATCATATTTTAGGACTAACCTATTAACCTAGTGCCCAGTGCCAGTTGTTGTGTTTTCCTTGTTTTTGTCTTAACAGAAAATCAATACCAAACGGAGTCCAAATGGAATGGAACTTTTTAACGATTTTTATTGGACCATAAGACACCTTGGAAGCTTCAGGAGGAGGCCAGAAGAGCCATGAGATCGCCACAAGCTCAGAGGGCATGCCCTAGGGGGGGCAAGCTTGTGGGGGCGTGGCACTTCCAACCCTAATTTTATTCTATAAATACCCAAATATTCCTCCAAGACCAGAGGGCACACCAAAAATATGTTTCCACTACCGCAAGCTTCTATGCTCGTGAGATACCATCTTGGGGCCTTTTTTGGTACTCCACTGGAGGGGGATTCAATCACGGAGGGCTTCTACATAAACCTTGTTGCCCTTCCAATGATGTGCGAGTAGTTTACCACAGACCTACGGGTCCATAGCTAGTAGCTAGATGGCTTCTTCTCTCTCTTTGATTTTCAATACAATTCCTTGATGTTCTTGAAGATCTATTCAATGTAATCTTCTTTTGTGGTGCATTTGTTAAGATCCGATGAATTGTGGGTTTATGATCAGATTATCTATGAATAGTATTTGAGTCTTTTCTGAACACTTTTATGCATGATTTATATAGCTTTATATTTCTCTCTGATTTATTGATTTGGTTTGGCCAACTAGATTGATTTTTCTTGCAATGGGAGAGGTTCTTTGTAGTGCGTTCAATCTCGCGGTGCTCAATCCCAGTGATAGAAAGCGACATGACACGTATTTGTATTGTTTCCATTATGGATAAAAAGATGGGTTTGTTCATATTGATTGGATCTATCCCTCTGCATCATGTCATCTTACTTAAAGCGTTACTCCATTCTTGTTAACTTAATACACTAGATGCATGTTGGATAGCGGTCGATGTGTGGAGTAATAGTAGTAGATGCATGCAGGAGTCCGTTTACTTGTCTCGGACATGATGCATATATGCATGATAATTGCCTTGGATATCATCATAACTATGCGCTTTCTATCAATTGCTCAACAGTAATTTGTTTACCCACCGTATGATTTCTTTCAAGAGAGAAGCCTCTAGTGAAAACTATGGCCCCCGGGTCCATCTTTTATCATATTATTTTTAGAACTACAAAACCAAAAACCCTAAAATACCTTGTTGCAATTTATTTACCTTTATCTTATTTTGCTCTTTTACTTATCTTTTATATTTATCACTATCATATCTCATCCTTGCAAATAACCGTAAGGGACAACCCCTTTATCGCGTTGGGTGAAAGAATTTGTTTGTTTGTGTAGGTGCAATTATTGGAGACTTGTGTGTTCCTCCTACTGGATTTATACCTTGGTTCTCAACTGAGGGAAATACTTATCTCTACTTTGTTGTATCACCCTTTCCTCTTCAGGGGAAAAACCAACGCAAGCTCAAGAAGTAGCAAAGCTTTGCCAATTGAGGAACCAAAGGGAACTATAAAAGCGCCAAGATAAAGAGGCTCTACACGAGGAGTGAATTGTTGTTTATGGTGAACACAACTCGTTTCCGACATCAAGAATATCATGAGGAGCATCGAGACATTCATTTTCCTCTATGTCAAGAGCAACGCCAACCTTGCAACAATCGCAAAGATGAAGAGTGCTTGGGCAAGCTAAAGTTTACAATGCCAAAATTCTTAGGTATAATTGATTTTGAAGAATACCTTTCGCAGGTACCTAAAGTGGGTAGAATCTTTCGCATGCACAACTTTGATGACGCGAAGAAGATGGCAATGGATTCTCTTGAGTTCGACGGGTATGTTCTCATTTGGTGGCAGCAAGTGATTGAATGAAGAAGAGAACAAAGGAGAACCTCCTATCTGTTACAGTATATGTGGATTGCACTATCCTTTTCATCAGTTCGGACTTTTGATTGCGTTGACTAGTGCATGAAGCTTAACATGGTATTAGAGCCAAAGTCATGAGTTCAAATCCTGACTTTTGCAATTTATTAAAAATTGCTGGTAACCCCCTTTTGTGTCCACGTAGAGGCCTCTTGAGTCATGCATGAGTTTCGCGCACCGTCACTCTCTTAAGGTTGCACGTGTTGACTTGTCTTCCCCGTCACACGTGAGAGGGGGTGTTACAGTTGCACTAGCCCCTGCATCAGTGCGTAATTTTGGTTGCTTTGGCTAGTGCATGAAGCTTAACACTATCACCACTTCGGATGACATGAAGCAAGTTATGAGAGCAAGATTTGTACCTACACACCATACTAGAGACCTCTTCAAGAAGTTGCAAACTCTAAGGCAAGGCACGAAATCCGTGGAAGAATACTATAAGGAGATGGAGATTGTAATGATAAGAGCAAATGTGAAATAAGTCGAGGAGCAATCTATGGCAAGATTCTTGAATAGTCTCAACCACCCAATAATGTTGGCTTTCAACCATGCTCTAACCTTCTCAAGCTAATCCATCGAGCAACCAAAGTGGAGCTCCAAGTGCAAGTTGACATTAAGTACTCTAAGTACTCATCATGCACATCAAGACACTTTGGATCATATACACGTGCTTCTCCAAGTGTGGCGCCATACACTTGAGGTACACCCACCAGTGGTGGTACTTCAAGCTGCAAGCCGACGGCAACAACACCGAGTTGTCCTCCTCCTACTACAAGATCCTTCAAGCCTCGGGCTTTTACAACTCTACTCTTCTAATGGACCCCCAATGTAGTCAAAATAACCCATAACTCAATTGTGTGGAGTAAAAATCATGTGCAAAGCGGGAGTCAAAAAACAAGTGTTGAACCGTCTCCTCTATGTGACAAAAGAATAGTTCCTACTGCCTTAATTATGCTCAGCTAAATTATAAAACATGTTAAAGACAACAATATATTTAGTACCAGTTCATTATCATTAACCGCGCAGTTGGGCAAGTCACCAGCTAGCTGCTAATAACGACACAAATGGTACAACCAATGCAACATGCCAGCAAGCATATTTCGGGGATTATTCTTAAGGATCTAGTATTGTCGGAGGAGCGCATTCCGGGCGCAAGCACTCGCACAAGGGCACCAAATAAGGAAACTTCCACCAGCAGCGCCCGTCAATGAACTGGTGCTCTTGGCAAACTCTCCTGCATTTGGCAGTCCTCATGCAGTAGTAGTAGTACACATGACTTAGGACCCAACATTCATCCGCTTCAAGTCCAACTCCAAGCATAGGCGACACCGACCCTGAAAATACATGTTGTGAGTGAATTGTGCCTAGCTATGTGGTGCAGTGGAGTGGCCTGAACCAATGAAGTAAACCATGAATACATTAGTGAGTGAGAGGTTGCTTTACCACAAGGCGTGAAAAGTAGCCATAGGAGGAGGCCGGAAGCCGCCGCTTTCATCGGTATCTCCATATCTAGCATGTATTGAAGAGGCCCTAAGGGAGAGTTGTTTCTTTATACATGTTAAGAAAAACAGGGGTGTCCCTGACAGGAAATTATATCACGAAGACGTGTCACAACATCCAATGGTCACCTCAAATGGAGAAAAAATGCATGAGATATGCAAGCAGCGCAAAGAAAAATAGAATATATGCAAGGCTCTTGCGAATTCAAGCGAAAAAGAAATAATGCCTCATTTACATCTTTAAGGCACTCCCAATGCATACTATCTTAAACTTGTATCTTAAGCATTAAATAAGTGACCAGATACAACTCCACTAACACATTAATTGTATCTTAGTATGGTATATAAAGAAACATGTGTTTAATATGTTTTGTGATCAATATGAACATCCTAACCTTGTGGTCCATTTGTGACAACACATACAACTAACTCAACTGTATAACATGGATCAACTATTTTTCATCAAGAGAAAACAACTTACGGTCACCATTTTGGAGAACAAAAAATATATGTTCTGCATCAATTTCTAAGTAAATATCTAGTTGATCACAGAGTTGCATGAAATGTGGCAAGCCAATGTGCATCCCCAATGATCATCGCTTAATCTTCAAAACACAAAATTTACAACCTTGGTATGTAAATCAATGTCTACATATTAGCATTACAGAATAAGCACATGTCCTTGCTAAGTACTCCCTCTGTAAAATAATATAAGAGCATTTAGAGCATCTCCAGCCGCGCCCCCAACAAGGCCCCCCAGACGATTTTTCGGTCGCCGACGCCAAAAAATCGGCCCAGTCGCGCCCCCAAGGGCCCAGTTTTCGCCGGCTCGGGCCGAAATTGGCGCCGGCGGACCCAACCCGAACCCGACGCGCTGGGGGGCGCTGGTGGGCGTCGGGCGAATCATTTTTGGCGCAAAGAGCCGCGGGCCCCCTTGCCAGCGACTCGACTTTCTTCTCACCACTTCGTCGTCCTCATCGCCTCGTTTTCCGCGGCGAATCAATGCCAAAGCTGCGCGCGCTGCCGCGCCGTTCAGCCTCCATTGATGTCTCACAGGCGGCACAGTGAAGGCCGGTCGACGCGCGTCCCCTCGCGCGCCACGCCTCCCGCCACGCATAACGCGCCGGCCAAGCCTACCACACGGCGCCTCCGCCTATACAAGCCGACAACCAGCGCACCGGAGACACGCACAGATACTCCACCATCGACGCGCCCATTTCTCCCCCTTCCTCCTCTCGCCGTCTCCAGTTCAGAAGAATGGCCGAGCTCTTCCCAGGCGACGGCGCGGCGACAAATGGCTTCGGGCGCCGCCATCTTCACGAGGACGAGGCTCGCCTCCTTTTCGAGGCCGAGTACCCGGCCCCGCCGGACATGCGGGTGCCGGGGGCGTGGAGGATCAGCGCCGGCGGCATGCCGGTGCCACCACCACCCACCAGGGCGGCGCGGCATGCGGAGATCGCACGTATCCGCGCATCTCTGGCGACGGAAGGCCCGCGATACACCCCCGACAGCCTGCTCTGGGAGCCCTACTTCCGCCGCCGCCACGCCGAGCAGCTCGAGGCGAACGGCGTCGTGCCCTCCGGCAGGCTCAACTCCGAGGGCCGGCGCCGGTGGTGAGGCGTGCCCGGCTGCACGTTGGAGGCCGTCCTCGAGTACATCGAGGGCGGCAACACACCGCGCCTCGAGTACCCCGCTCCCCCGTCCTTCTCACGCCGCTGTGGGAGCTCCTGGATGCCGAGGCGCATGGAGCGGCCTGGGGCATCCTTCTCCTCGTTCAGCCGCCCGTCGGGCTCTCCCTGCCTCCGCCCCGTCAAGCCGGAGCCCCAGGACACGTCTGTCAGCGCGCGCACCCGCAGCTCCGGCATCCGCATCGGCGACTCCACCCCCCCTCCGGCCGCTTCGTCCTCGTCGAGCCCAAGCCGGAGCCCGGCCTCCCCGCGGAGTACGAGGAGATAGCCTGGCGCGGCTTCTCCGACGAGGACGCCATGCAGTGGGCGCGAGACGATTACCTCCGCGACGAGATGGTCCGGCAGCGCCGGGCCCTGGAGGAGATAGAAGCCCGCAAGCGTGGGCGCGAGGACGAGCACGGCGTCGTGATCCTCGACAGCGACGACGAGGAGGACGCCCCCGGACCGTCCAACCCGCCGCGCCAACCGGGGGAGGAATGCAGCAGGGACGGCGGCGGAGGAGGCTGCGCCGCCGCCGACGACGACAACGGCGGCGGCGACTACACGCGGTTCTACAGCCTCCTCGGCATGTAGAACCGCAAGGGCGGGCGGCGGGCGGCGGGCGGCGGGGAGCGACGAGGTAGACGGCGAGGAGCGGCGATGGAGACGACGAGGGGCAGCCCCTAGTAGTTTTTTCTTTTTTTTGTAAAATATGTTTAAATTTGAACGAACTCGCCGATGTTTGCGTTAAATTTGAGCCGTGTTTGCGCCGTATTCAACTTTTCCAGAAAAACGTGGGCGCCGCGACTGGGGGGCATCACGCCTCCAGCGCGCCGGTTAGCGTCGGTGCGCCCCCAGGGGGCGATTTTTAGCCCCTCCTGGGGGGCCAACGGCCAGAGATGCTCTTAGATTACTACTTTAGTATTCCAAACGCTCTTATATTAGTTTACGGGGGAGTATATGTTACGGAGATTGAGTACTGGTGTTCTGTTCGAGTCAATACCAACTTGTGTGTTGTGTCTATTGGACAAAGATTGGAGTGACTATGTTATCAAATTAATAATACATTTTATTTTAAAAAAGAACACAATAAATGCATGTCCAATGTTCTGATAGACATGTGATGTTTCTATGAGGGATGATGGTTGTGTGCATGAGTTGTGTATTATGATTAATTTCCAATATATGTTCTTGATACTTATACGGAATAACTTGTGGTGGATGATGTGAAAGGTTGCAAAGCAAATGAACAAAATAGATAATCAACCTAATGGGGCATAAGTCAGTGTCCTTGTTTATTACCACATTGCCGGTCAATGGAACTCAAATCTTTCCCTTGTGTTCTCAGGTCTTGACAGAAGTGTAATTTTTCAATCCACACATGCTTGGAGTTCGACCTCTGGAAATACCAACAAAAATAACATGATTCCTCCTTCAATGATGGCAACAGTTGGAGGCCACCCAATAGTGTGATGCCAGAGTAGCTACCATCAAGGACGCTTGGGTCCTTTACAATGAGGACAAGTAGCACCAATCACACAAGGAAGAGCATAATGTAGGACATGCTAGTGGTGTATTCCAAAGTAGAAGGGCATGGGGATAAGAAGATCGGTGGCTTCTATATAAGTACAGGCAAGACGACGAGGGCATGAGGATTGTTTATGTCTGTCATGGTAGCTTCCTCACCCCTGGGGAGTTTGTGAAGCACGTTGGTGGGGATGATGTCTTGAATCCTCTTAGGCATATTGTTGCCAACCCCTCACTGTCAACCTTCTTGTAGTTATGGACTATATCTCGAGAAGTATTTTCTTAATGTTGTTACATTACATATTGTGTGTTTGAACTTGGTACGCATACATGTTTCAATGTTTATGTGATAACGTTAAAACATACAGAGTCTCATTTTACTACAAATTGGGAGAATTATATTTTTGTTTGAACTGTTAGTTCATTTCTAAGGGCATTCATCTAACTATTTTTCATTTGTCTGTGGACAAGGGGATTCATCAAATGACCTCCCTCATTTGTCTGTGGACATGTCCATCCATGTCCGCTGATAGAACTCATTTGTCTACCAAAATAGTGATGCCTAAGGGCATCATCCTGCATTTGTCCTCACCCATGTATTTGGCCCTTTTTCATATCTTCACTGTTTTCATTATTTCAACTATAAAAATTGGCCCAAACTATTTGAAGACATCTCACTGATAAATATGAAGCGCAAACCATTCAACAAGTCAAACAACTTAACAATTCAAACATAGTCAAAAAATTGAATCAATCAAAGTTGATGGTGGGCATTGATGTTGATACACATTGTGTGGAACTACTTCTTAGCATCATAATTAATAATGCTAGTGTCATCCCCTCAACTCCGTAGTGATCCTTGCAAGTACAACTTGCTAAGCCTCGGTAGTCGCTCTCCTTGCTTTGATGACCACCTTCTCTCTTTGAAGTCTATGAACTACTAGAAGACTAAACTGTGAAGAGACTTCGTATCCGGACTGGAAGCCTTTGGTGCCTTGGTGTGTCCTCCAAGGCAGAAAAGATAAGAATCAACATGTTTATCCCTTCCTTGTAACCGACCATGTGCAGCCCTAGTACCCCTGGTGTCTATGTAAACAACGGGGTTTAGACCGTAGAGGCTAGAACAACACCCATCATCCTACTTGCCTAGGGTTTAGTTCATATGATCTCATGGTAGATCGACTCTGTAATCATCCTATACCCTTCAATATAATCAAGCCAGGCGTAGGGTTTTACCTCTTAGAGAGGGTCCGAACCTGGGTAAACACCATGTCCTTCGTCCCTTGTTCCCCATTGATCCAAGATCCACAGCTCGGGACTCCCTACCCGCGATCCGCCGGTTTTGACACTGATAATGATTTCCACCCACGAGGCCGAAATTGCGCTTGCCCTCCATCATACTTTGCATTATATTTTCCCACTTATTTCCCTTCATTCTTTTCACGTCGATCGCTAGTGCAATTGCACCTCCACTTGTCACATCCTCTTCATCTGCCCTAATAAATTGCTGGGAGCTTCAGCCATCATTTGTTTTTTGCTTCTTGTTGGGGCTTTTGAGTTCTCTAACAAGTTCACTCCATTTACTAGTGTCGTTCAACTTCATCCAACAATGTGACAACGTAAATGGCCTCCTGTCAATTTGTTGGTACAATGTCACCGCCAAGCTCAACTATCAAATGAACCACAGATCAACATATTTCAACATATAAAGCAAGAAAACAAACATGATGATCAATGTAAAGTGGCGAAAATCGAATGGCTTCCGACTCCCAATGCACTTGGATTTTTTATTTGTTTTTTAAAAGTACACAAATTGTGTACCATAGCTTTATAGAAGAGAGAATTTCAAGTACAAAATAACTACAACTCATTGCGAACAACAAGTATAGCGCACACTCCACACCTGGCTAGTCCAAAGATAGCCACCACGACAAAACAACTACAACGCAAAAGAGCCTGACCAAAACAGAAGAACCATGCCACGTCTCAACCTACGCCGGTCACCTCCGAAGAACCGTAGCTCCTGCCAAGCTTCCCTTGTCGACGCTCCATCCACCCTTTATGCCTAAAGGAGGTGGCAAGTGTATGGTGGGACTCGATCAGACCGGAGAAAGGCGCAGTCTTGGAATCACTAGCGACGACCGTACATTGTGCCGCAGAAGATCCATCATGGACAGCGGCGAACACCGGAGGAGCACAATGAAGGACCTCCAGACCGTGTCCCCAGACACGATGCTCCCAACAGAGGGACGACGTCGAGGACGCGCCATCGTGCCGACCCTGCACAGAATCAAGGCTTTCGCCCGGAGACAACAACCCAACACCAAGCGAGGAAGATAGCAACACCTCAGCGACGCCTCCAAGAAGGGGAATGACATCCGCGGAAGACATCGCCGCCGGCCCGGCAACCGGGCAGGATTTTCATCTGTATCGCCGCATATCTCCGCACCTCCAAGGCCCGGGGCAGCACCGTCCTTGTAGCCTCACACCGCCGCCAACGCAGCACCTCGCCGTCGAAGCTGCACAACTGTGGTTCATCGACACCACACACAGCAGAGAGAACGCGGCCCAATCATCCACCATCAACCCGGCCAGCAGCCTCCCGGCACCTCGGGCATGGACCAGGATCACCGCGATAGAATCACCCGCTCCAGGGGACACCCACGCTACGACCCTAGCCCCAGGCCCAGATCGAACCTGAGCAGAGGCACAGATCTGACCCGCCCTCCACGCTCCACTCGGACGCCAGCATCGCCGGGAGGGCACCAACGCACGCCCCAGCTAGGAGGAGGTCGGCCGCCCACTACTCGCCAGGAGCTCCTTCCTGACCGAGCCTTCATAGCGCCACCGCCTCCAAGGCCGAGATCTCGCGCCGCTGCCTCCAAGTTGCGTTGACGCGCCGCCCTGCTCCACTGTCGTGCTGCCAGCCTCACCAAAGCCCACCTCTCCTCCACGATCCCCGCCGTGCGCCGGCGAAGCCCGACGAGACTCGTGCCGCCGGACACCCACCACCAACGCCTCCCCGGGGACGACCCGCCTCCGCGCGAAAGTGCACGTCAGGGAGCGCCTCCATCACTCGTCGGGCGTGGCCGCCACCGCCGGCGCCGGCAGCGGCAGCGGCCGGGGGAGGGAGATCGGGCCGCCTGAAGGATAGGGTTTGGGGTCCTCCGAAGCCGCTCGCACGAGCGGCCCGGGAGGAGAGGGAAAATGTCGATTTTTTATTTGTCACTTGCGTATGTGGACCCCAAAAAATGTTGACTCATTCTTGCATGGCATACCATCTACAGTATGAGCGAGCGTGGTCTCATTGTGGTCGCTTGCGATTTGATGAACTCATGGTAGTAGTCGTGATTTTTCTTCCAATATTTAGAACTCTTTTGCTCCGTTTCACATATTGGATCCATCTCATCTCACATGCAAACAAGTCGTGCAAAACAACATATCTTCCTTCCAGGTGTATGCACTTCCTCACTTCGCCACCTTCTTGGTTTGAGATGGTTGCCTAACATCATACATTGGCGTATTTTTATTACCATTGTGAAATATTGGAGGTACTTGGCCATTGTTGATCATACCCATCATCAATTCATCCTAAATATGCATCACAATACCCATTGCAACACAAAACGTTCACATCGATCCTAAATATGCATACCTACTCAAGAGCATCACCTCATTTCTGCTTGGGGGGGGGGGGGGGGTGCACATATCGTCATATAGCCGCCTCCCATCATCCAACTGAAGCCTTGGTGCATGCCCCACCCTTTCGA
The DNA here is from genome assembly GCF_018294505.1 of Triticum aestivum. Classification (NCBI taxonomy): domain Eukaryota; kingdom Viridiplantae; phylum Streptophyta; class Magnoliopsida; order Poales; family Poaceae; genus Triticum; species Triticum aestivum. The sequence continues at coordinate 137,318,161 of NC_057807.1, forward strand.
CAAAACCAAGGATGACGACATGGGAAACCACCAGAGCCATCCGACAGGACCGATAGAAAAGGTGTGGCGTTGGCTGTGGTGGGGGCGGACACACAGGGGAGAAATAGACTATGCCCTTGGAGATGCCCTTGTGTGTTTGACAAAATTGTCAGTTGTTAGCACTTATGACCATCATTGGTATGCCAGAAGCCATGTAGAATTGGCATTTTTTTAGTTTCCTATCTGGGGACGTGAAGCGCCCCCAACCCCCCGAGTCGCTCCCCAGGCGACTCCGGGGGCGCAACCGCGCCGCCGCCTAGAAGCCCTCCCTCCGGTGCTCCCTCTCCGCCGCTGCCGCCGGCATCTGCGCCGCGGTGGCGGCGGGCCCCCGCTGCCAAACGGCGCCGGGGTGTCACATCCCTAGTTCTGGTATGACCTAGACTAGCTAGTCATTTGTGCATCATGTTTAAATTTCATTTAAATTTGAAATGAGGATTGGTGGAACCCTCAGAATCATTTTGAAAATGACTCAAATAAAAATTTCTCCAAAAGGGTCCAAGAAAAATGCTCATGTTGCTCTCTGAAAATATTGGACAGAGATAAAAATCAAACCAATATTTTTAGGAGCTTATGGATATTTAATTTTGGCCATTTAGATTAATCCGATAATTATTTGCCTTGGATATATATTGTTATATATATAAAATATGGTCCAAAAACTATGCCATTTATTAAGGAGCTCTGGAATAATATAATTAGCTCCTGCAAAAATTGGCATAGAGTAATAAATTAATTTAGTATTATTACTAAATCAAAACAAAATGTCAGAGAAATTAGAAAACAGAAAAACAGAAAAAAAAAACCTTACCTGGGCTTCTTACCTGGCGCCTCTGGGCCAGCAAGCCAGCCCAGCCCACCACCGCCGTCGTCCTCCTGGCGCCAGTCGGCCAGGCGTGTGGCCGACGCGCGCGCGCGGGCGGAGCACCACGCCACCAGCTCGCCTGCCTGCCTACCCTGCCAACGCGACGCCGCGACGCTTCTTCTCGGTGCCGCCCCGATCCCCTGGCCTCACCCCCCTCTCTCCCGTGCTTTTCCCCTTCTCCCTCTCTCTCACCCGAAGCACCACCGCCGCCGCAGCTCACCACCGACGCGCTCCCCGCCGTCCCCTCGCCCCTCCGTAGAGTCCACGAGCTCCGCCACGACCCCGTCCACCTCCTCGTCGAGCCACGCACCTCCGGACGGCCTCCATCATCGCCACCCTCGTCGTCTTCATCGCCGGCTGTCCGAGATCGCCGACGACGCTCCGGCCGCACCAGTGCTTCCCCGAGCCCACTGACGCCTTCGCTGGATCCACCGTGAGCATCGCCACCGTTCCCCTCTCTTCTCCCCCTCGTCTCCGCGCCGTAGCTCCGTTCCCCACCATGGCCGAAGCCATCGCCGCCGCAGCTCCTCGCCGTCGTGGCCACAGCCGCTGCAGGCCGCAGCCAAGCTCGCCGTTGCACTCAGTGCACTCTGGCGAGTCGCGCGGACCCGCTCGCAGCCTCCCTAGTGCCCTGCAGCGCCTAACCCGCATAGACCGAACTCCGGCAGCCACAGCCGAGCTCGCCGCCGTCGACTCCGGCCATCCCAGGCCCAGCCACGGCCACCGGCCGACGCGCCATCGAGCTGGCTTTCCAACGCACCTAGCCGCGCGCCATTTGGAGCACCACAGAGGAAACCCGGGGCACAAGTACGCCGCGGACCTCGCCGGCGACTAACCGCCGGCGGGTTTGACTTGTTCGACCTGGGGTTTGACCCCCCCAGGGTCACTGACGCGTGGGCCCCGTCGGCCAGGTGATTAGCTTAGTGCTAATCACCGTTAACTAACCCCCCTGACACTGACAGTGGGCCCCAGCGCCACTAACCTTTTTAATTAAGTTAATCTAACCCTGTTTAACCCCCTGACACTGACGTGTGGACCCCACACGTCAGGTTTGACCCTAGCCAGCCGCAGTTGACCTGCTGACGTCATGCTTACTCAATGCTGACGCAATAATATGATTTCTGGATTTAAATTAAATCAGGAAATTCCAGAAATTGATTTAAACTTCAAAAATTCATATCAATTCAACCGTAGCTCAGATTAAAATAATTTATATATGAAAAATTATCAGAAAAATGCAATCTTTCCATCTGTACTAGTTTCATGCATGACAAACCAACTTATACTTGCTGTATAGGTGAAAACACATTATGGCATATATAGGAGCTTAATTTGGAGATGCATTTGAACCTTTGGTTCAAATGGACTTCAAACCAAATGGATACCAGTTGCATTAGCTCAAACAACATCACATCTTCATGCCATGTTCATGCATCATATTGTTGCATATGTTTGTGTATTGATTGCCGACACTGTTCCTTCTCGATAGGTCCTGCTCTGGAGTCCGTTCTAGAGTGCCTGTCTATGAAGCAGTGCCTCCCTTGTTGATCTACCAGGCAAGCAAACCCCTTTGTTCATTCCGATAAAATCCTACTCTCTCGCTCCTGCTCTCGGTTATTGCATTAGGACAACAACGATTCTTCTGCTACTTTGTGCTGCGGTAGTTGAACCCATTCCTCTGCATGACCTGTCATTGTCACGGTAAATAGTTGAAACCCACTAGCATGTGTAGGAGTTGATTGAAGCCATTGTTGTGTTCCTACCATGCTATGCCTGCTATTGCTTAGAGTTGTGTCAGGTCTGATTCATTGGGAATGAATTGGAGTGTTACGATATGTTCTGGTGCTGAGAGTTAAGTGTGTGAACACGATTTGGTAAAGGTAGCGGTGAGAGGCCATGTAGGAGTACATGGTGGGTTGTCTCACTGGAACCGTCCTTAAGCACTGAGTTCTATGTATGCTGTCCAATGACTCGATACTACCACACATTGGGATCCTTAATTGACTCTCTCGACTTATTAACCAACTTGATCTCTGTCCAGGAGTCGCAACTAGTTTCTGGTGTTTGTAGGTAGTGTTAGTAGTCTACCAAGTGGCACCCGGCCAGGTGGGCTTGGGACAGACTAGGCACAAGTGGCACGGTGTACCAAGCATAGATCCATCCGGCGAGGTGGGCTTGGGAACCCTGCACACATCGTTTGGGGCCGCGAGTGAAACCCCGGCCGGATCTCCTTGCGGATGGAACCCGAATAGGCGATAAACCTGGATAGAGTCTTGTGTGGTTAGTCAGGTCGTGGCCGACACCCTCGCCAGGCTTCCGCTTGAAGGTTGCCGAGATACATGACGTGTACATGGCGGTAAGTGGCGAGAGCGTGTGTGAAGAAGTACACCCCTGCAGGGTTAACATGATCTATTCGAATAGCCGGGTCCGCGGTTATGGACTTCTTGGATGCTTACATGGTACATAGACAACTTGAAGTGGATACCCTAAAATGCTCAAGACAAGTGTGAGTGCTATGGATGGCCTTCTCGTAGGGAGACGGGGATGAATCCATAGTAGTGTATTGTGTGGTGATTAGTGGACTCGTGTACGTTGTCTCACCGCAAGATTTTCTGGTAGTCGTAGAACAGGATAGCCACAGAGTCAAAGCTGGCTTGCTGCAACTAAACCCCACATTACCCTCTTGATACAAATGCATGTATGATAGGATCTGATGTAAGTCTTGTTGAGTACATTTGTACTCATGTTGCTTTATTTATGTTTTTGCAGCGGAGACTTCGGTCTTATTAGTGCTCTCGTGGACTTCGACTAGTAGCTAGTACCTCAGCTACGATCTTGATCGGACGTTGTAGATAGTCAGGCTTTCAGCCTTTTTCATTTATAGATGTCTGTACTCAGACATGTAATGCTTCCGTTTGTTGCTTGATTGCTCTGACTGTTGGGTCATGTGACCCCTGTTTGTAATAATGCTATGATGGCTCTTCTGAGCCTTTATCTATATGATTGTTGAGTTATGCTGTGATGCCATGTTGTACAGCACATACTTGCATGTTATGCGTACGTGTAATGTGTATTGCTATGTGTGGGATCTGACTATCTAGTTGTTTATTCTTAGTAGCCTCTCTTACCGGGAAATGTCTCCTAGTGCTTCCACTGAGCCCTGGTAGCTTGCTACTGCTCCGGAACACTTAGGCCGGCCGGCATGTGTCCTTCTTCGTTCCTGTGTCTGTCCCTTCGGGCAAATGTCACGTGATGAATACCGGAGTCCTGCTAGCCCGCTACAGCCCGGTTCACCGGAGTCCTGTTAGCCCAGTGCTACAGCCTGGATTCACTCGCTGATGACCGACACGTTCGATGCTGGGTCATGGATGCCTGTCCCTGTAAGTTAGTGCCACTTTGGGTTTACGACTAGCCATGTCAGCCCGGGCTCTTTATCATATGGATGCTAGCGACACCATCATATACGTGTGCCAAAAGGCGCAAACGGTCCCGGGCCAAGGTAAGGCGACACCCGTGGGGATACCGTGCGTGAGGCCGCAAAGTGATATGAGGTGTTACATGCTAGATCGATGTGGCATTGAGTCGGGGTCCTGACACGGGGGCGGCTCCTTCTCGTGGTGGCGCTGGCGACCGCCGGACTCGGCTGGGGGCGGGGATGGCGGTTGGCCAGCGCGGGCATGCCGGGGCGGCGGCCCCGGGGACGCGGAGGCAGGGGAGTGCGGTGGCCAGCGGTTCCCGGCGTGGGGGCTACGGGATGGCCTCGTTTCGGGGGTCCGTGCTCTCCCAGATCCGGCCAGGACGGCGGCTTCCATGGCGGGTCTCCGCGCATGGCGGGCGGGCTGGAGCGTGGCTGCTCCGGCTGGCGTCTGCTGATCCGTGGTGGTGGCGGTGTGCCACGGATAGACGGGGGCGGCGCGGCGGCGTCGCTCGAGGTGGTGGAGAGATGTCCTGGTGATGGCGGTGTTGGCCCATGGATGGTAGGCGGGTGTTGGTTGGTGGCGGAGCGGCTCCGGAAAGTGGATCCTCAGTGTGGAAGCCAGGGCGGCGGCCCCGGAAAACCGTGCGGCAAGGTGGCGCGGTGGTTCGAGATCTTGGCGGCGTGTGGTTGCTGCCGGCTGATCTGTGGCTCGACGAGGGCGACATGCTACTTCCCTTTCCACGGTAATGGCCCGAGGTGACAACTTTGCTCCACACTTCCCAGTTTGCTATTCTTGGTAGACTTGATGAACATGGTCAGGAGAAATCCATGCACTGCTGCGGCTGCGGGCAACGACGACGCCTGTGGGCGCCGTCTCCTCTCTGGAGGCGTTGTCATGGCCATGTCCATCCCCTGATCAAGCACCGGGGGGAACCCCAGGTTCGGTTCGCCGGGCCAGGTAGCGGCGGCGCCATGGCGTCGTCCTCTCCTTGGAGACGCTGCGTGGGTGCTTGGGGTGTCTTGCGTGGAGGAGTAGCTGGTGTGGGTTGCCTCGTTTGCCTCGGCGACGCGGCTTTAGGCGCCATGTTGTCACGTGTTGGTTGTTGCCGTGGGCATGGGCATCCAGGGCGCAATGTACTCCATCTTCGACGCCTCTTTTGAGATATCTTCCTCGAGTTAGGCTAGCTCCTGCTGTTCACTTGCCGATCTCCTAGGCACTAAGAGTGGAGGGTGCGTTGATCTAGTTTGGTTTGAAGGTTGTACTCCGAGGTGTTGGATCCGGATGTGACGCGGCATGTGTGCTCTGTGTTCTACACCTTCGCCATTTATGGCTTGAGTTTGGGCAGGGCGAGTAGTGTGTCGGTGTTGTCATGGTGGATGGGGATGCTGACCTCTTGGTGTAGCATTGTGCCGAAAGGCGTTGTATCGGCCATCTTGGCCTCTTCTTCTATGAATATATGATACGCATGCTCGTGCGTATTCGAGAAAGAATTGGCATTTTTTTTAGCGCAAAATGTTAAGCTTGGCCTTTCCAAGTATTTAGCACTTTTAAGACCATCATTGGATTACCAGCTCCATAATTCAAAACGGTGCCCAGACAAAAAACTGAAATTTTTAAGCATCCAAGATGCTCATGTAGGCAAGATGCGTGCAAATTTTTGTGGTGTTTGGACATATGAGGAGCTCGTGCCAAGAAAAACAAAATCAGCTCTGGATAGTGTTCTGTTTCGTTTCTTAGACACCTGAATTTTTTTTATTTTTTTTGCATGAGCTCCTTAATATCCAAACACCACGAAATTTTCCACGTACCTTGCACACATGAGCATATTGGATGCCTAATTTTTACCTCTCTTTTTTTTAGTTTATTGTTCCGCTCTCCAGCAGACATGTACCATTGTCCTTTTCATAAGTATTACCTCCGTTCAAAAAAGCTTGTCTTAAATTTATATGCATCGCAGGACATGTACCATTGTCCTTTTCACAAGTATTACCTCCGTCTCAAAAATCTTGTGTTAGATTTATCTCCATCTCTAAAAGCTTATCTTAGATTTATCTAGATACAAATGCATCTCCATCTCTAAAAGCTTTGCAGATGGAATCATTTGATAATTATTAAAATATTACGTACGAAAGACAGGGAGCACATCACCGTTGCGTTTTACAGAGCAACGCAAAGAAACAAGCAGGCCACGAAAGAATTATGCAAAATCATCAAGGATGCAGCAATTGTATCTTGCACAGAAACCGCAAATGTGTCACAGGGAACTACGATAAATCGATACAGTGATGCTACAACAAAATAGGGGCACACCTACCGCAAGTTTGGGGAAAAATCCACAGAACACAAGACAACTAAGCCTTTGCAGCTTTCTTTGATTTCTTACTTACCTTTTTCTGCTTCTTGTATTCCTTGTACATGTTTATGGATGACAAAGCATGGTTCAACTCGGTCCTCAATCTCTCATTCTCGGAAATGCCTCTTAGTACCGCGAAATGACTTTGCAACTTCTCTCTCAGTTCATCTTCGCCCACCGTGCAATCTGCCTTCTCGAGCACATCTGGACTTAGAGCGACAAACTCCTTACTGCGTCGTTTCCTTTTGCACTTCAATGTCTGTGACACTTTGTGGGTTGGCTTTGATAATTCACGTCCCATCGACAAGTCTTTGTATGCTTCAAGAGGATTTGAGCTAGAAAGTTGAACTGGATTCTGGGTGGCGTTCAGATTTGCCATGCTCAAGATATTTGAAGCAATTCCACTAACAGTTTCATCATAATGCTTCTGCAGAAGGCTAAGCTCCCAAAGTACTGTCGCTAGTGCCCCACTCAGATAAGGATCTTTAGCCTCTGGGTCATATTTCTGAACAAAATGAAATAAATGATATGATAATAGTAAAATAAATACAAACTGTACATGATAAATAAAATACAGAAGGGGAGGCAAGGCATATACCGCAACTAAGCTAGACAGGGAACCGCCGCCAGCATCATTTTCCAACATGTTACGGCACTTGGTATTCTTCTGGAGAAGATGCTTCAGCGTGATCAAGGCTGAAACATGAGCCCAACATGTAAATCATTATACCAGCAAGACAAACAGAAAGCGGTGACACTTGACAACAAGTGCTTGTAAGAACTAGCCAGGAAGAAAAAATGAATGCCTTACAAATGCCTCTAATGCTCTACTAATGATTAACTCATCTTGTGATGCATATTTTGTACAGGTTCTAGGAAGCAACTAAGATGGGATCACCTGCAGCAAGTCCAACATGCTTACATAGGGGTTGTTTACTACTCCCTCCGTTTCAAATTATAAGATGTTCTAACTTCCCTCTGAATTGGATGTATGTAGACGCGTTTTAGTGTTTTTGTTCACTCATTTCAGCCCGTATATGTAGTCTATATTGAAATATCCAAAACATCTCTTTATAATTTGGAACGAAGGTAAGTAATTTATTAAGAGTTTGTTCCATGAATGCTGCTACACAATATTGCACTCGGCTGATGCATCACTGCATCCCTAAATGCTCCAAGCTCCTTAGGAATGGAGACCTGTTGGGATGCCCGTGTTTTTCCCACAGCAGACCCCGCTTGTCAGTGTCAGGTTGGCGCGTCGGTCCCATAGGTCAGCTCACAACCGACGTCAGCGTGCTGGTCAAACCCCTTCTGCCTCATGTCAGTTGGCTGTAATTTGGGAGTCCCCGTGTCGATTCATGTCCTCCGTTGTGTTCGTGGAGAAGGGGAGGCGATCTTCGCCTGCTCCCTTTTCCTTCGGGCAAGGGTTTGGTAAAAAAAATTGGTGGCAGCCAGTGGCCGTCCTTCTTTGGAGCAGGCGTCGACCTTGTGCTGGCTGGTCCGTATCACTTGGGAATTTCTCATGGGGGCGAACAATATTTCTCTACCAATCTGAAGTGTGTATGGGCATGTGAAAGCATCAATCAGCGAATTGAGGTTTAAGGCTATATACCGGAGACATGAGTGGAGAAATGGATGAAGAGGGTTGGCCATTTGTTGGGCTTAACTGCAATTTCAAGAGGGGAAAGCTACAATTTTGGAGATAGAGATCGCAAATTCATTCCCATGCTTTCTTGACAGACACTCCAGAGTAAGTGATGGCATGCATCCTTCGCAGCCGTGGCTTCTTGGTAGACATCAGTCAAGAAGAGTATGTGAGATGGGCGGTTCACTCCCAGAGGTTGCCGGATTTCATAGTGACTGAGGGAATAGTCAAGGGCAGGCCTGGCGCAGTGGTCACTTGTGGCCTGGAGGCCCTGGGTTCGAACCAGCCTCCTTGCAGAATTATTATGCAAGGGTAAGGCTGTCTAGAAATTCCCTTCCTCAGACCCCACCTTGTGTGGGGGCTTTCAGCACTGGGCACGCCCTTTTGAAGGAAGGAATGGTACCCAGTGTTGGTATCAAACAAAATTGTCAGGTGATTTTGTTGGTGTTGTTCCTTTGAGATAACTATGTTGTGCGAGATATGGCGGTTCACGGTTTAAATTGTAGACCCATACAAAATTCTCAGTACAATGTACTAATTTCTTAATTGGTAGTTATGCAGTACTGTTTCCATGCAATTCTCTAAAAGATTACTGATGTCCGTTCATGAAAAAAGCAGTTCAGGCACTTGATGATCAAGGCAATATTTAGATTCTATGGTGTAATATGTAACACGGTAACAACAAAACCATAAGTTCTGTAATCAAGCTTGTGCCTTGCCAAGTGAACTGATATGTCCTTGAACAAGTTATTAATTTTTTATATTTATTTTATATAAGCTGCTTCAAAAATAAAGTGTGCCACTAAACAAACAAACTCTCAACGCCAATACCCAAACGGTGCAGCAAGGCGCGCCTTTCTTCTAGTTCTACTGCCAAAAACTCGAACCAAAATAATACTACTCCGTCCCAAAATAAGTGTCTTAACCTAGTACTCCCTCTGTCCGAAAAAGCTTGTCCCAAGCTTATCTTTCAAATGGATGTATCTAGCACTAATTTGGTGCTAGATACATTCATTTGTGGGACAAGTTTTTTCGGACAGAGGGAGTACAACTTTGTACTAAAGTTAGTACAAAGTTGAGACACTTATTTTGGGACAGAGGGAGTACTTGGCAGGCATTAGTAGCCAAAAATTAGATAGGAAAATGATAAACTAAAACCTGCTATTGCTTCTGCGGAGCCAAATGACAGAGCAAATGTTGCCAGACGTTTAATGAAAGCAGCTGCTCTTAGCATATCCTGCTGCTTGCCTTCCCACAGAAGTGTCTTCAGAGCGTCAGCCAAAACCTCACCACGATCTCTGCATGCAATGGATCAGGTCGTGTAAGTATGGACAGCTTAGCCATTACTATCTTTCTTCAATATAATAATACATAAATGCCCAAAGTTTATTAAATGTCAAAACAGTTTGAATAGCACATTATCGAGGAACAGAGGTAACAACTATATAGAAATAAAAAATACACAGGATATAAGAACAGCGCCATATACCCAGACTAATCCGTGTTCCCCATGAATAAATCAGTGACATGTGAAGTTATCTGGTGTTCAGGTACAAAGAACAAGAGAAGATATTTCCTCATTACAACCATTAACCATATGAAGAGGCCAAACCTGTCAGGTCGATACTCCAGTATAAGGTTATAAAACTGCACAAAGAAGTCCTGCAGGTCTACATTCAAAGCCTCAAGATTGCTCCTCCAGACTTTAAAAGCAACTATGCAGCATTGTAGGCGTTCTGACACAGAGAGTGTATTGTCCGGTGGAATTTCACCTTGATGGTCTGTATACCCAGAAAGCTTCTTAAGGCAAGCGATAAGTTCACTCATGAAATCCAAATCAATTAAATGTGAGAATTTTCCTAAGCCCTCCAAGCATGGAGCAAGTAAAGGGTGTGAGCCACCAGGGAAGACGCTAGTGGCCTTATACCTGGAAACGTTGACATGCCAATATCATCATCATCAAGAGTGTAACATTATGCTAAAAGAGGGAGAAAAATCAGAACTAAATAAACTCGGGCCATATAATACCAGATACATATCGTTTGTACTTATAAAACTCAGATACACAATGCACGGACCTTGAATTTGAAGTGTTCATGCTATGCTTCAAAATTCGAAAATAGGTCTCAAAAAGAGCTGCAAGTGTTTCCCTTTGTATCATTTTTTTCTCCTTTGGATCAAGAGTAAATGAAACAGCTCTAAGATCTGCATGAACCTACAAAAGGATATTCTTATAAGAATTCATAGCCATGCTACAAGTTGAGCAAGTTGATTTGTTTGAAACATCTGGTGTTACCTCTTGTCTGGCCTTAGAAAGCAATTCCTTTTTTATTTTTTTCTTCTCACTCGGTTTTGTGACATCCCGATTCTGATATCGTTTATTTTTCTTTGGTTTCATTTTTTCTTCCTTGCTCTCATCTTTTCCAAGGTCTTCATCAAACTTCAAAGACAAGCAGACCTAACAGAAAATGTGGTCACCATAAGCAAGGGGGTTCATTCTCAACCAAGAACACATATCAATTGCACGAAAATGCAGGAAGACGGACGCTATAACCATTCAATTCCATCACATACATACCTCAACGACATCAGGATGGAGCTGGCAATCATTGAGCTTCACACTAGCTGATATCAATCTTACTGCTTCAACAGTTGCCTCACCGCGATGTTTTCCTTCATTTCTAAATAGAGATCTTATTGCCTCAGAACATAGTTTCCTACAAGTTAGAGAGAAAAAGATGTAAGTTATGTCAGTGCAGTGATGTACTGCGTGGGCTGCTTTTATACTCCAATTTACTTGAACTACTTTAAATACAAATGCTTAGGTTTATTTGCACATGAACTGCTCAACTTACAAATAATTATGTTCAAACAAAAAGGCAGGAAAATAGGCAACCAATAAATACTCATCAAATTAGTTGACATCATATAGTTTCCTCTATGCATTTCAGTTTTAAAGGAAAATATCAAGTTACAAATGAAATTTGTGTCACTGGAAGACCAAACTATTTTGCTCCCTGGGTTCCATGAGAGATAAGATTTTCTTGTATTGACTCGTAGCCCAAGGGGCATATATATAGTACATGAGGAAACACACAACATCCGGGTATCACCCTCATACACACGGATGCTACCCTCACTACCTCTAACACCATGGAGCAACGATTAAAACACCTTGATATAGGACTCCATTCCTAAGCAGCTCATGAATATCAGAAAAGTTGTCACCACCACCCTACATGTATAGGGCTCCAATCCTAGGCAGCTCATGAGTATCAGAAAAGTTGTCACCACCACCCTACAGGGTACCTCCCCAACTGCACTATACCCATGTACATAAATAAAGATGTATAAAACATGGATATAACTAATACTTGCTGTATAAAGTATAGCTATTTTAGGCCTTCTTTGGTTTACATGAATTTTAAAGGATAGGAATTTTGTAGGAAAAAACACTTTGGAGCCCTTTGGTTTGTAGGAATGGATTCCTATTACCATGTAGGATAGGAACCAATTCTTCACATTTCAAAGGACAAAAACATTAGCCTAGACTAAATGGAAAAACTCCTATCCTATGCATCAAATGACATGTCTTCCCATATAGGAATTGAGATACATGTCATCTCACTTCCTATGATTTTCCTATTCCTATGATATTCCTATCCTATGAACCAAAGGAGACCTTAGCGTTGTGCTACAATCTTGTGTACAACTGTCCATACCTACCATCTGATGAACATACGAAATAAAGTAAACAGAACGCAAGGTATCGATGAGGATGTTGGTCACATAATCAAAGCAGGGTGGATGAAGTGGCGGCAAGCAACTGGCATCCTCTTTGACAAGAAGGTCCCACAAAACCTAAAAGGAAAGTTCTATAGGACGGCGATCAGACCAGCAGTGCTATATGGAGCAGAGTGTTGGCCTACTAAGAGACAACACATCCAACAAATGAATGTCACTGAGATGCGCATGCTAAGGTGGATGTGTGGCCATACAATAAAGGACCGAATCAGGAACGAGGGAATACGCAATAAGGTAGGGATGGCACCAACTGAAAAGATTGTCAAACACCGAGTAAGGTGGTTTGGACACATCCAATGGAGGCCTGCAGAAACCAGTGAATAGCGGTATTCTAACAACAACAACAACAACAACAACAACAACAACAAAGCCTTTAGTCCCAAACAAGTTGGGGTAGGCTAGAGGTGAAACCCATAAGATCTCGCAACCAACTCATGGCTCTGGCACATGGATAGCAAGCTTCCACGCACCCCTGTCCATAGCTAGCTCTTTGTCGATACTCCAATCCTTCAGGTCTCTCTTAACGGACTCCTCCCATGTCAAATTCGGTCGACCCCGCCCTCTCTTGACATTCTACGCACGCTTTAGCCGTCCGCTATGCACTGGAGCTTCTGGAGGCCTGCGCTGAATATGCCCAAACCATCTCAGACGATGTTGGACAAGCTTCTCCTCAATTGGTGCTACCCCAACTCTATCTCGTATATCATCATTCCGGACTCGATCCTTCCTCGTGTGGCCACACATCCATCTCAACATACGCATCTCCGCCACACCTAATTGTTGAACATGTCGCCTTTTAGTCGGCCAACACTCCGCGCCATACAACATTGCGGGTCGAACCGCCGTCCTGTAGAACTTGCCTTTTAGCTTTTGTGGCACTCTCTTGTCACAGAGAATGCCAGAAGCTTGGCGCCACTTCATCCATCCGGCTTTGATTTGATGGTTCACATCTTCATCAATACCCCCATCCTCCTGCAACATTGACCCCAAAAACCGAAAGGTGTTCTTCCGAGGTACCACCTGGCCATCAAGGCTAACCTCCTCCTCCTCACACCTAGTAGTACTGAAACCGCACATCATGTACTCGGTTTTAGTTCTACTAAGCCTAAACCCTTTCGATTCCAAGGTTTGTCTCCATAACTCTAACTTCCCATTTACCCCCGTCCGACTATCGTCAACTAGCACCACATCATCCGCAAAGAGCATACACCATGGGATATCTCCTTGTATATCCCTTGTGACCTCATCCATCACCAATGCAAAAAGATAAGGGCTCAAAGCTGACCCCTGATGCAGTCCTATCTTAATCGGGAAGTCATCGGTGTCGACATCACTTGTTCGAACACTTGTCACAACATTATCGTACATGTCCTTGATGAGGGTAATGTACTTTGCTGGAACTTTGTGTTTCTCCAAGGCCCACCACATGACATTCCGCGGTATCTTATCATAGGCCTTCTCCAAGTCAATGAACACCATATGCAAGTCCTTCTTTTGCTCCCTATATCTCTCCATAAGTTGTCGTACCAAGAAAATGGCTTCCATGGTCGACCTCCCAGGCATGAAACCAAACTGATTTTTGGTCACGCTTGTCATTCTTCTTAAGCGGTGCTCAATGACTCTCTCTCATAGCTTCATTGTATGGCTCATCAGCTTAATTCCACGGTAATTAGTACAACTCTGAACATCCCCCTTGTTCTTGAAGATTGGTACTAATATACTCCGTCTCCATTCTTCTGGCATCTTGTTTGCCCGAAAAATGAGGTTGAAAAGCTTGGTTAGCCATACTATCGCTATGTCCCCGAGACCTTTCCACACCTCAATGGGGATACAATCAGGGCCCATCGCCTTGCCTCCTTTCATCCTTTTTAAAGCCTCCTTCACCTCAGACTCCTGGATGCGCCGCACAAAACGCATGCTGGTCTCATCAAAGGAGTCATCCAGTTCAATGGTAGAACTCTCATTCTCCCCATTGAATAGCGGTATTCTAAAACGTAGCAAAAATGCTAGAAGGGGTAAGGGCAACTGAAGTTGACATGGGAGGAGGCTGTAAAGACAGACTTTAAGGTTTAGAATGTACTCCCTCTGTCCCACAATATAAGAACGTTTTTAGCTTGAAAAACTTTCTTATATTAGGGGACGGAGGGAGTACCTAGGAATTTGGCTCTTGACAGGACTGTAGTCAGCAATCCATGTACCAGAACCTTAGTTTACTTTCCTTCACTTTGTTTACTTGTACTTTCTCCCTTCTCTTTTAGGTTCTCACAGGTTTCTGTTGTGTATCATCTCTAGCCTACCCCAACTTGCTTGGGACAGAAAGCTTTATTGTTAGAATGCAAGGATGGCTCTATACTGGCAACCCATTCCCATAACATTCACTATGGAGGCAGGGATGGAACTACAGGAGGAAAGTTGCACTCGGTAGCTACGGATGGCAATTGGAAAGTCACACATCATGGGGACTAACCTAGTAGCCAACACTATAACTTACAGAAGTCAGCTGCATAATTGAGTCATATGGCATTATTAGGTAAGAAATGATTCAAGTAAGTATAAATAAGAAGATACCTTGCTACATCATTCGAGGAGCTTAAATTTTTTACCACACTGGCCAGTAAGCTTTCACGGTGGTTAAAGTGTGGGGCAGCATCTAATAAACTACACAAGCAACGAACTGCCACAAGATAAAAATAGGGTTGCTTCTCCAATGATATCAATTTCTGCAGGTATGCCTGGAAGTGCACAGAGAGGAAACAGAAAAACGAATTTCAGCAATCAAAACATCTAGAAATATCTTGACCATCAAATGGAAGGTGCAGCAAATAAATATTTGTATGAAGAAAGCCAAAGCAAGTGATGAGCCACTGGAACATTGTTCATGATCACATAATTCATAACCAAATGACTTCTTGTCACAAAGTATGAAGGGTATGAAGCAGAATTCAGAATAAAACCTTGTAGGAACGAATAAGCGTGTACTCATAATATCTCGTCTTCTTCACTTCTTTCGAAACTTCTACGGCAAGCTCTTTTTCTGTCAGCTGCCTAATCCGATAACTGCAGAAGAAGATCAAGGCACATATAATATAAGTCACCTGGGAAACACCATAGCTGTGGCTATAGTAAAAATGAACTGTCATGTCATGTACCTAGGAATTATGTCCCTGAACACAGCAAGCAAGGACATTATAGCAAGTTTAACAACCCTTTGGTCTGTGTCGTTGCATATAATCAATAAATCATTCAGAGATCTAATGTTTGATTCAGGATCTTCAAGCATGGCCATGCCTAATTCAGCAAGCTGGGCCTTCTTTTTCTCAAACAATTCATCAGCTGAAAGTTCTTCCTTCACCTCTTCCTGCCAATCAGAGTATACAGGAAAATTCACTATTTGCATAGTAAAAATATATAGCAGTTTTGTATGAGATACAAAAGGTTTCAATTATGAACAAATGAACTGGATTCTATCGTTGTAAATGACCTGACATTTGATAAACAGTTTCATAACTTGTCTGTTTGCTTTCATTGACACTTTTCTGGTATATACAAGCTCTACAACAGATATCCATATTTTCATCTATAATTCATGCTGAATTGCTGATGATGCATTAACTCATTTTGATTTTGCTCAAAATTTCTCACTTATCGCATTCTAGCATTCAGCCTTGTATGTCAAAATTAGAACAGCTACAGGCCATGACACTTAATTTAGCTATCCTGCAATATGTTGACAATGTCTAAGATACTTTGATATTTGTAGTCAAACATGGCTAGGTAATTCGCATTCATGGTATTAAGAAGTTTGAGTTTTTATTTTGAAGTTTTTGCAAAAAGAGATCATTTGAAAAATGAGCTAAAGACTAATGCGAAAAGAAGAACAGAAGTAGTACCAACACTACTGAGTGCAGTTTTTCCTTAGGAACTTCAAGTGGACGCTGCACATTCTGCAATTTACTATCTTCCTTTTTGTTGGATCTTCCCTTACATTCCTTTTGAGAACTTTGCTTGGCATCAGCATCTTTGTCATCAGATCTGGATTCAGCACCCTTAGCTTTGTCTTCAGACCTTGCTCTCTTGGCTGCATGTCATGACATAAATGTTACATGAGTAGGGTAACACTAACAACAATTCATAATCACAAACTTACTTAAACTCATATAGTAACACATGCTACATTTCTAGAAAACTTCATTATGCTTTTGACTTATTTCGGTTCAGTTATGTTGCAGATTTTTTTTTATGTTTTTTACTTGTTTTCTGTCTAATTGCACAAGGTTTTATCATGATCTTTTAGTTCTGATGGAACACAGTAGTTACAGGGGCATCATAAAATCAGTAATTCCAGTATCAAAAAGATTCATGCGTGTCATTCATTTTAACAAGACAAGATATGGAGAGAAATAAATAACCACAATAGTATCGACTCATGTGATTCTGAATTACTGCCAGCCCTTCCCCTGATTAATGTAAGTTGCATGTAGAACTTTAAGTCATGCCTGTCCATTTGGATCAGCAACTGTCCTGTATGCTTGCTCTGCAAATGGCAATACGGCAACACGGAATGACTGCTCTAGGGCGCATGTCATTATTCTGGGATGAAAAGGGCACAGCAGGCTCTGTAAATGGAGCCAGATAAGCTTGGCACAATGTAGATTGCGAGTACACAGCAACTTTACTTAGTTCAAGCAATGTCTAAAACGATATTGTTAAGTCATGGACCAACAACAATAGGATAAATTGTAAGACTTTGTTAAATTCATGGACCAAGACCAATGGAAGCCATTGGTGGTACATTTCCTAGGTTCTTTTCTTCGTAGACATGTGTAGGGTGTGTTTGCCAAGTGTCTGCGGTAGTCTGTTCCTACTGACTGCAACAATCAAACCTAGTAGAAACTCAGACCCAAATGATTTCATCTCTACTTCTCTATCTCTATCTCTACTACTTAAAAAGAAGGTTCCCATTTCACCTTTCTTCCCACCACCCCTTCGTCCAACCTTCCATGTATATGATAATCAATCACCTTAATTTACTTAACTTCTGAACCAATTCCACTTCAATTTACTTACCAAACTTCTAATCAAAATACAAGGTAATTCACGGGCAGAATTTGATGAACATTTATTTACACAACCGCATTATTATTGACAGGTAAATCACAAGCTAATATACTAGAATATTTATATCCCGTTGCAACGGGCATTGTTCTAGTTTACTACTCCCTCCGTCCGAAAATAGTTGTCATCAAAATGGATAAAGGAGATATATCTAGAACTAAAATACGTCTAGATACACCCCTTTTTATCCATTTTGATGACAAGTATTTCCCGACGGAGGGAGTATAATATATCTATAGCTTTTGCTAGGCGGTTCTCCAAAGCCTTGTGCAACTAGCAAGTGCTCCTACACCTTATTCGCTAGGCTAGCTCAACCGGCTCTGCTGAATCAAATAGAAGTGGGCAGGCATGATTTTACCGGTTCTGTAGAGCAGCTCCCCCTGCAGAGTCTTGACAGGGAGAGCGTCGACGGGGTCCACCTCGAGGTCATCGTCGTCCTTGGGTTTCAGGGCTAGGGCAGCCCTCCTCTTGCGCTCGCGCTCCTCGTAGAGGAGCTCTACCTTGTCCTCGTCGTGGTCGGGGACCCTGGTGACGACTTTGTCGAGGGCCTTCCTGTTGAGCCCGGTGATCAGGTGGACGTGCTCTCTATTCTCCTCGACGAAATCCACATCCTCGTCGGAGACCAAGATGTCCTCGTCGTCGACATCCGGCGGCAGCGGCGGCGCGAGGATGACCTTGTTCTTCTTGCTGCTCTTCCCCATGGAATAAGAAACAAATCTGGAGCGGGTTGAGCTTCCCTGAAGCCGACACTAACCTCGCAAGTTTCACGGTGGCGGTAGGAGAGGGGGGTGGCCGGAGGTCCTTCCAAACAGGGAAGTAGGCGGCGGCGGTGGAACGAAGGGTTTATACGACTTTCTCTTTTTCCTTCGAAAAACAGGGGCAGCATGCTGCTAGGTTTTGTGCCGGACCTTGGGCTTGGGCCATAGAAAGTTTGGTGGAGGCGTGGACAGAACCGCGCACACCAGGCCCGTACAAGCCCACATTCATACCTTTTTTTAACGCGAAACCTTGGTACGAGATTGACGTGGGAGAAACAAAAATTTAACACGAATGCTCATACACTCACTCAACGCATGCATGCACACCCTAAGGCCTCAAATAAATTCAAAAAAATGCAAGCATCGGTGTCAAGTCTAGAACTTGAACGTGGGTGGGCTGAAGATGACATTGTCCTCCTAACCGTTCAACCACACACCACGAGAGGAAGCTCTAAGGCGATAGGAGGCGATTTGCTCGTCCTACGTTAGGGTTAGGGTTTCGCTTCTCGGGGGTGGTTTGCATCTGGCAGCGGCGAGGGGGGCGACAGCGCAACCCTAGACGCAGGCGAGGATCGGTGTTCCCGGTGTGGGCGGTAGCTCATGGCGGGTACGGTGGATGGCAAGGCGACGGCGACCGCAGGGAACAAAAAAAATACGCCCAGGGCGGCGGCGGCTCCGGTGACGGAGGGAGTTCCAAGCAGGCCACTCCGAAGAAGGCGATACCGGCGACGCCGTCGACACGAAGATCGGGTGGACCAGAGACCAGGGAGGAGTCACAATCTCCATTGGTGAGTAAAAACCCGGATCCGACGTCGAGCTTGTTTGCGAGATTAGGAGGGATGGTGTTGATGGGGAAGGAAGTTGAGGGGTTCGTCTTTGAAGATCAGGATTCGGAGCTGCCGAGAAGCTCACGATGGTCGGCGGTGGGGAAGGCATGCACCAATCGCCCTGTGAGCAAGATCGGTTTAGAGAGAGCGATGACACGGGCGTGGGGGCTGCATCGAGAAGCTCAGTTCAGAGACATGGGTTCCAATATATTTGTGGTGCACTTTGGAAGTGAGGGAGATTACAAACATGTGATGAATAATGGGCCTTGGCAATTTGATTTTAGTGTTCTCATTATGAAAGAATATGAAGGGAAGACGAGACCCTCAGAGATGGTGTTTGATAAAGTGGACATGTGGGTGAAGGTGGTGGATCTTCCACTGGACAAGAGGACAGAAGCATTTGGTAAAGCGCTCGGCAATTGATTAGGTGAGGTGGTGAAAGTTGATGCGGATAAGGATGGTTTGGCTAGGGGAAATCAGTTGCGGGTTAGAGCTAAGGTGGATGTGTTTGAACCCCTTGTGCGTGGTTTCCATCTGAAGAAATCCAAGGACGAGAGGGGAGGCACATGGTTTGACTTCTACTACGAGAAAGTTCCTCACTTTTGCTTCGAGTGTGGGAGACTTGTGCACACGGTGGGCTACTGTGAACCCCCTGTTGATTCTTCATTGCAGTGGGGAGGGTGGATGCGTGCATCCCCTGGGAGGAACACAAGCAAAGATACTTCAACGGGAGGGGCATCTAGCAGTAGCAATAGTAGAAGCCAGGCGCAGTTTGACGATGGAAGTAGGTTCAGGCCCCGGGAGGAGCACATACGCGTGAGGGGTTTGCCAACAAAGAGGAATCTAAACTCTCAATTCTCTTAGACAGCTGAAAACCGCACTGGCGGACAGAGTAGGCGAGGAGATGGAGAGGTAAATAGCCCAAACCGAGATAAATCCAGGGGTGCTGATGATGGAAAGCATGATCTCATGGAAGGACTGGAGTTGAAGAGAGAGCAAAATTTGAGGGACAAGCTGATGGACTCCAGGGTAGAGAGAGACAGGAGGTATGCTAGGGATATCTCTTGGGAACGGAAGGGAAAGGACTCGGTCGATGCTGCACATGCAGGGCGGCACCCCCTGGCTTGTGATAGGACAGATTCACGAGGGGGGTTTGGAGATCAGGGGCAACATGGAAGGAGAAGAGGGTACTATGTCAGAAAACCGAGACAAAGCCCTGGATACGATCAACGTGATGGTCAGCGGGACAGAGGTACGTTTGTGACCAGGAAGCGTGGACCGAGGCAAGTTTGGGTGGCAAAGGGTGAGGCTGAGAGAATGGATGGACAAGATGCTTTCATTCGCGAGATGCGACGCAAGACGTCGACAGTGTTTGACCGCATTTCAGATAATATGGAGAGATCGGCGGACCCCGAAAGACGGGGCCGCCGGGAGCAATGAACGTTTTAGCCTGGAACTATCGAGGACTGGGGTTGGACTCGACAGTGGGCGAACTCCGTGACCTGATTAGGTCCCACAACCCAGCGGTGGTGTTCTTAAGTGAGACGAAGAAGAAGGCAAGGGCTATGGAAAAGTTGAAATGGAGTTTGGGCTTCAGATGTGGTGTTGCTGTTAACTGTCAAGGGCTAAGTGGTGGTTTAGCTTTGTGGTGGAGGGATCATCTTCAAGTCACAATTAGACCCTGGTGTCAATATTTTCTGGATGCGGAAGTAATCTGGGATGGTAAAACTTGTAGGATCACTGGATTCTACGGGGAACCCGATGTGGAGCATAGAAAGAAATCATGGGATGCCCTCCGATACTTAAGACGGCAAGATGAGCTACCATGGCTGTGTCTAGGCGATTTTAACGAGGCTCTAGTGAGAACCGAGCAACGGGGAGGCAACCCTAGAAGCTTCACACAAATGGACGATTTTCGTGATTGCTTGGCCGACTGCGGCCTCGCTGATCTTGGCTTCTCAGGCTACCCTTTCACATGGGATAATAAAAGACAGGGCAAGGAGAATATCCAAGTCCGGCTTGATCGAGGTACATGCAATAACGATTTCATGACCATGTTTCCCGATACTCATGTCAAACATATAATCACGGAGGAATCAGATCATAGTGCACTGGTGGTGCATGTTCTGGAGACGGCTCCAGAACAGGTTGCTCGAGGGCCCCGGCAGTTCAGGTACGAGGAGGCATGGACACGTCATGAGAAATACGAGCCAACGGTAGCTGAGAAGTGGGCTGAAGTGGATGGGGGAGGCGTGGGAATCACAGCAACGTGCAGCAGGCTCGGAATGCTCTCAAAAAGCATGCAAGAGTGGGGAGGAGTAGTCTTTGGTTCGATCCGAAACCAAATAAAGCAACTGCAAGTGCAGCTGAATGATGCCAAGTTTAGGGCACTGCGAATAGGATATTCTTCTGAAATAAGAGATATAGAAGAGCAGCTCCGAGAGGTCTATGCGCGAGAGGAAGTTATGCAAAGACAATGGTCATGAGTGGACTGGCTAGCGGCAAGGGATATGAATACCAAGTATTTTCAGGGAAGAGCCTCGCATAGGAAGAGGAAGAACACAGTTCGGGCATTGCACCGAGAAGATGGGTCGAAGTGCATGGTTGATGAGGAGATGAGAGAGATGGCAGCAAAGTTTTATCATGACCTATTTACCTCGGAAGGATCGGTGGGCGCCCAAGCTCTTCTCCAAAATATTCCAAGTATGGTTTCAGAAAACATGAACCAGAAACTTGTGGCACCAGTAACTAATGATGAGATTGAGCGTGTACTGTTCCAAATGGGTCCAAAGAAGGCCCCAGGCCCTGATGGGCTCCCTGCTCTCTTCTATCAGTGACACTGGTCGCTTGTAAAGGAAGATGTGTGCAGAGTTGTTCGAGACTTCCTTGCTGGATTGGCGGCATCGGAGGTGTTTAATGCGATAGTTATTGTTATGATACCGAAAGTTAACTCGCCGGAGTTGCTTTCGCAGTTCCGTCTGATTAGCCTGTGCAATGTTCTGTACAAAATTGCTTCTAAGGTGCTAGCTAATAGGTTAAAATCTATTTTACCCATTCTAATCTCTGAGGAACAAAGTGCTTTTGTCCCAGGGCGGCTAATCACTGACAACGTATTTGTGGCCTATGAGTGTGTGCATGCGATAAGGAAGAGGAAACGGAAGAATCCATTATGTGCTATCAAGTTGGATATGATGAAAGCCTACGATAGAGTGGAGTGGGTTTTCCTTGACAAATGCTGCTCAAGTTTGGTTTTGACATTGCATGGTCTCCATGATTATGAGGTGTGTAACGTCGGCAAATTTTGTGGTTAAGCTAAATGGTGGGCTCTCCAGAATGTTTATTCCATCCCGAGGATTACGGCAAGGAGATCCTCTATCCCCTTATCTGTTTTTGTTTTGTGTGGAGGGTTTTTCTGCTTTGCTGAAAAAGGCTCAAGAAGACAAGATTATTCGTCATTCAGGAGCACTGCCCCCAAATGACTCATCTTTTGTTCGCTGATGACATCATTGTCTTTCTTCAAGGATCTGTTGACAATTTTCAAGCTCTGAAGGAAATATTGGCCATGTATGAAGAAGCTTCGAGACAGAAGGTAAACTTACAAAAATCCTCTATTTTCTTTGGAAAAGGGTGTCAGCAAGACCTAAAGGTTTTACTCAAGGAAAAAATTTGGATTGAGGCTGAGGCTTTGAGTGAAAGATATTTGGGTCTCCCAACTATGGTGGGGAGGGCCAAGGATGGATCATTTTCAATATGTGGTTGAGAGCTCGAAGAAGAAGGTTACAGGATGGAAGGGGCAAGGCCTCTCAAAAAAAGCAAGAGAAGTACTTGGGCTACAAGCCACTCCTGCGTTTACCATGAGTTGTTTTCTCCTCACAAAGAAGATGTGCCGGAACCTGACATCTATCTCGTCAAAATTCTGGTGGGGGGCAGTAAACGGTGAACGCAAAGTGCATTGGATCGCCTGGGATAAAATGTGTGCTACGAAGAAAGAAGGAGGCTTGGGGTTTAGAGACGCCGAGGCTTTCAACCAGGCGCTCTTGGCCAAGCAGGCATGGAGAATCTTGAGGGTTCCCTCCTCGCTATGTGCACGTGTATTGAAAGCAAGATATTTCAGCGATGGGGGGATTATGAATGCAACTTGCCCAGATGGCGGCTCATACACGTTCAGAAGCATTCTCCATGGTAGGGATCTGTTGAGAGAGGGATTAGTGTGGCGAGTGGGAGACGGCTCCAGGATCAACATCCACCATGATCAATGGTTACCAAGGAGCGGCAGCTTAACACCACTGGGTGTTGAGTATGTCCCCGGAGTCACTAAATTTGCCACCTAATTGATCACTCAGGCACAAGATGGAACGAGCAACTACTGAACTCAATGTTCTCACAGGAGGACGTTGAAGACATAAAGCAGATCACGATTGGAGGGCTGGGTTCGGATGACCACTTGGCCCAGAGATACCTCTCCGACAATCGGAGTGACAAAACCTAATCTTGAAATACGCCAACTGAGGGAGTCCTGGACTAGGGGGTGTCCGGATAGCCGGACTATCATCATCGGCCGGACTCCAAGACTATGAAGATACAAGATTGAAGACTTCGTCCCGTGTCCGGATGGGACTTTCCTTGGCGTGGAAGGCAAGCTTGGCAATACGGATATGTAGATCTCCTACCATTGTAACCGACTCTGTGTAACCCTAGCCCTCTCCGGTGTCTATATAAACCGGAGGGTTTTAGTCCGTAGGACAACAATCACAACAACAATCATACCATAGGCTAGCTTCTAGGGTTTAGCCTCCTTGATCTCGTGGTAGATCCACTCTTGTACTACCCATATCATCAATATTAATCAAGCAGAAGTAGGGTTTTACCTCCATCGAGAGGGCCCGAACCTGGGTAAAAACATCGTACCCCTTGTCTCCTGTTACCATCTGCCTAGACGCACAGTTCGGGACCCCCTACCCGAGATCCGCCGGTTTTGACACCGACATTGGTGCTTTCATTGAGAGTTCCTCTGTGTCATCACCGATAGGCTTGATGGCTCCTTCGATCATCAACAACGACGCAGTCCAGGGTGAGACTTTTCTCCCCGGATAGATCTTCGTGTTCGGCAGCTTTGCACTGCGGGCCAATTCGCTTGGCCATCTGGAGCAGATCGAAAGCTACGCCCCTGGCCATCAGGTTAGATTTGGAAGCTTAAACTTCACGGCTGACATCCGCGGAGACTTGATCTTCGATGGATTCGAGCCACAGCCGAGCGCGTCGCACTATCTCGATGGGCATGATTTAGCTCTGCTGCCGGACAGTGCCCTGGAAGCCGCACATGAGTCCGCTCTAATCCTTAATTCGGAGCCGACCGCGCAGATCGAGGATGGGTGGCTAGACACCGCCTCGGGGGCTGCAACCTCTACGGCGATGGAGCCGAATACTGACCTTGTCCCTTGCGACGCTCATGACTCCGAGGTGCCGGACTCCTCGCCAGACTCCGAACCTCCTGCGCCCCCTCCAATCAAATCCGATTGGGCGCCGATCATGGAGTTCACCGCCACGGACATCTTTCAACACTCACCTTTTGGCGACATTCTGAATTCGCTAAGGTATCTCTCGCTATCAGGAGAGCCCTGGCCGAATTGCGGTCAGGAGGGTTGGGATGCGGACGACGAAGAAATTCAAAGCCCACCCACCACCCACTTTGTAGCCACTGTCGATGATCTAACCGACATGCTAGACTACGACTCCGAAGACATCGACGGTATGGACGACGATGATGGAGATGACCAAGAACCAGTGCCTACGGGGCATGGAAGACCACCTCGTCATACGACATATACATGGTGGACATCCCAAAGGATGGGAATGGCGAAGAAGCAGCGGAGGCAGATTCCTCCAAGAAACAGCCCAAGCGTCGGCGTCAGCGGCGCCGCTCTAAATCTCGCCACAACAAGAATGGAGATTCCGGCACCGGGGATAATAACACCCCAGAGAGTGCCGAAGACAACCCCCTCCAGCAAGATTCAGCACAGGAGGACGGAGAAGCCGGCCCTCATGAGAGAGCGGCAGACGAAGAGGTAGAGGATGATAATTACATACCTCCCTCCGGAGACGAGGCAAGCCTCGACGACAACGAATTCGTCGTGCCCGAGGATCCCATCAAACAAGAGCGTTTCAAACACAGGCTTATGGCCACGGCGAACAGCCTAAAGAAAAAGCAGCAACAACTTAGAGCTGATCAAGACCTGCTAGCCGACAGATGGACTGAAGTCCTTGCGGCCGAAGAGCATGAACTCGAACGCCCCTCCAAAAGCTACCCGAAACGCAAGTTGCTCCCCCGATTAGAGGAGGAGGCATATAAACCTGCATCACCAGAGCACAATACGGCTGACCGACCACCTCGTGGCCGCGATAAAGAGGCCTTTAGGCCCTCCATCAGAACCGTACCCCGGCATCGCTCGAAAAGCACAAGGCCACAGGGGAAAGCTCCGGACTTGCGAGATATATTGGAGGATAAGGCAAGACAATCAAGATCGATCTACGGATCGCCTGGGCGCCCCACGGATACGCGACGACAACCGTCGCGCCGGACACAGCAAGTCCGGCCGGGCCGAACACAATAGGCAAAGCTCGTTTGAGCTACGTCGTGATATAGCCCAATACAGAGGCGCCGCACACCCACTATGCTTCACAGATGAAGTAATGGAGCATCAAATCCCGAAGGGTTTAAACCCGTGAACATTGAATCCTACGATGGCACAACAGACCCCGCAGTTTGGATTCGAAGACTATCTCCTTCATATCCACATGGCCCGCGGACGATGATCTTCACGCCATCAAATATCTCCCACTCAAGCTTAAAGGACCAGCTCGGCATTGGCTTAACAGCTTGCCAGCATAATCAATTGGGTGCTGGGAGGACCTGGAAGCCGCATTCCTTGATAACTTCCAGGGCACATACGTGCGACCACCACACGCCGATGACCTAAGCCACATAATTCAGCAGCCAGACGAATCGGTCAGACAATTCTGGACACGATTCTTAACAAAGAAAAATCAAATCGTCGACTGTCCGGATGCAGAGGCTCTCGCAGCCTTCAAACATAACATCTCCGATGAGTGGCTTGGCCCGGCACCTAGGACAGGAAAAGCCGAAATCCATGGTAGCCCTCACATCACTCATGACCCGCTTCTGCACGGGAGAGGACAGCTAGCTAGCCCGCAGTAACAACCTCAGCAAAAATTCTGGCAGTTCCGGATACCAAGGACAGCAATGGCAGGTCGTGTCGCAACAAGAACAAACGCCGCGTTAACGGCGGTAATACTGAGGATAAGGCAGTCAATGCCGGATTCAGAGGCTCCAAACCCGGTCAGCGGAAAAAGCCATTCAAAAAACTACTCTGGGTCCGTCCAATTTGGACTGAATACTCGACCGCTCGTGCCAGATACACGGCACCCCCGAAAAGCCAGCTAATCACACCAACAGGGACTGTTGGGTATTCAAGCAGGCACGCAAGCTAATTGCCGGAAAACAATGACAAGGGGCTGCATAGCGATGACGAGGAAGAGACCCGACCGCCGAACAATAGAGGACAGAAGGGTTTCCCCCACAAGTGCGGACGGTGAACATGATATACACAACTCACATACCCAAGAGGGAGCGGAAGCGTGCACTCAGGGACGTATACGCGATGGAGCCAGTCGCCCCGAAGTTCAACCCATGGTCCTCCTGCCCGGTCACCTTTGATCGAAGGGACCACCCCACCAGCATCCGCCATGGCGGTTCGCCGCATTGGTTCTAGACCCAATCGTCGACGGTTCACCACTAGAGTCCTGATGGACGGGCAGCAGCCTGAACCTGCTTTACCAGGATACAGTGCGCAAGATGGGCATAGACCCCTCAAGGATTAAACCCACAAAGACGACCTTCAAAGGCATCATACCAGGTGTAGAGGCCAATTGTACAGGCTCGGTTACACTGGAAGTGGTCTTCGGATCCCCGGATAACTTCCGAAGCAAGGAGTTAATCTTCGATATAGTCCCGTTCTGCAGCGGCTATCATGCTCTGCTCGGACGAACCGCGTTTGCAAAGTTCAACGCGGTGCCGCACTACGCATACCTCAAGCTCAAGATGCCAGGCCCTCGAGGAGTCATCACGGTCAACGGAAACACTGAACGCTCCCTCCGAACAGAGGAACACACAGCGGCTCTCCCGGCAGAAGTACAGAGCAGCCTCTTAAGGCAATTTTTGAGTTCGGCCGTTAAGCGACTGGACACGGCCAAACACGCCCAGAGTAACCTACAACAAGACCACCTGGCACGTTCCGAGCACGCGTAGCAATGCGGCCCCAACCCCAGCTCTTGCATAATTGCAAGACTAATCCTTCGCGTACATTATTACGCTCTAGAGATACCATGGGCATAGGGGGAGGGGCACGACCACGACGGACCCAGAGTGCGGCTCAACCACACCAGGGGCTCCCAAGTGTGTCGCTCTTTTTCTTTTTTCTTTTTTCTTACCCACAGGACTCCGTTCACCAGAGGCCCTGTCCGGTAGTAGACCTGCCGAACTCACGATGCAACAGCTAGGGAAGGAGAAAGGCTACGACGAACACTCAGGTGGTCTCCATTACAAGCATTAAATCTGTTTAATACACCATTCCGCAGCCTACCCCTGGAGGGGGACATGTTTAATTGTCCAATCCCTTGCTTACCGCACTATTTGTATCGTTCTGCATTCATGGCAATATTTCTGGAATAAACAATGCATCGCTTTTTGCTTATAATTGCATTTCTTTCTTATATATGTTCATTTATGACATGTTTCATCCGTACACTTCAGTACGGCTAAATACACCAGGGGCTTAAGTTCCCCACATTATGGTGTGATAAGTCCGAACACTTTCACAAGTGCGGCACCCCGAACTTATAGCATTATATGCATCGGCTCCGAATCATGTCTTGGGTCAATAGTTGGGTTTGCCCGGCTCCCATGTTTTGGTACCTTACGTTCCGTTGTATCGGCTAAGGTAGCACTGGGAGAACCACTGCGATTGCGCCCCGGTTGAGCTGGGCGAGCGCCTCAGTGGAGAAAGCTAAAACTGACCGTCATGATAAGGCGAGAGGTGGTCGTTGTTCGAGAGGTTTTTTCGAGTCCCTAAAGACTTATGCCGCTTAGAGCGAGGAACCGGCTTCGTCCGGCCCATGCATGGATAGCGCCCCGAACTCGGTCTTTCGAACACTAGGGGCTTCGCCGAAATTTAAAATTATAGAATTCTATGGCTAAGTGAGAGTGTTCAAGCATTATAAGTCCGCTTGCCTCGTTCGTTGTGTTGAGCGCCTCCCTAGATGGACCCAAACATGGGAACAAGAGCGCTCAAGTTTATCCCGAACACCCCAACACTAGTGGCATGGGGGCTGAAGCCGACGACTTGCCATCTCTCAGATTTGATAAACGGCCGCACAGAAGGTAATATTTTAAATTAACAAGCGTTGCTTAGCGTATATGAACAAAGTTTTCAGCGCATAGGATAACAAAATGCGAGTCTACTCAAATATTATATCTTTGGAGCACTCATCCGCAATCATGCGGGCACCCTTCAGGACACTCTTATAATACATTTCGGGCGTACGATACTCCTTGCCCGCCGGCGGCGCGTCCGTCAGAAGCTTCTCAGCGTCCATCCTGCCCCAGTGCACTTTTGCACGGGCAAGGGCCCAATGGGCACCTTCAATGCAGGCGGAGTGCTTGATGACCTCAACCTAGGGACACGCTTCCACCAGCCGCTGCACCAGGCCGAAGTAGCTCCCAGGCATGGCCTCCTTGGGCCACAGCCGAACTATGAGGCCCTTTGACGGTGTCCTGGACTAGGGGGTACTCAACGCGTCGTCTCCCAATCAGTTGGATTGGGCCGAGGACCCCCATGGCCGTATACTCATGGGCCAGTCCGGACAGCTTCCGCATACAAGGAAGAATCAACAAGACTTGGCGATCAAGACAAGGACTCCTCCCCCACCGGCGTATTCGGCTAGGACTCTTGTTATCCTAGGCCTCTGGTGCATTATATAAACCAGGGCCAGGCTAGTCGATAGACATATACAACAACAATCATACCATAGGCTAGCTTCTAGGGTTTAGCCTCCTTGATCTCGTGGTAGATCTACTCTTGTAATACCCACATCATCAATATCAATCAAGCAGGACATAGGGTTTTACCTCCATCAAGAGGGCCCGAACCTGGGTAAAACATCGTGTCCCTTGTCTCCTGTTACCATTGATCCTAAGACGCACTACTTGGGACCCCCTACCCGAGATCCGCCGGTTTTGACACCGACATTGGTGCTTTCATTGAGAGTTCCGCTGTGTGATCGGCGAAAGGATCAATGGCTCGACTACAGGTCAACTGCGACGTCGGCTTCTTCGTCACCAGCTCGACTGGTCACCTTGGCTTGACCGAGGACTGCGCCCTACCTCCGATCGTCATGTTCGGATGAAGGCCTTCATCAACATCAACTCCGATCTCTGTCAAGATCATGGAGGAATCATCCAGGGAGCCCGGGGGCTCAACGTCAACATTGCCCTCGGGCGACCGTGCTGTTTTTCTGGACAGCAAACTTGCATCCGCCGTCACCGCCTCCTCGAGCGTCGCTTTGACGATTGCTTTGGTGGAATTGTGTGGAATTGAGTCTACAACAACCCTGGAAAATTTCGTCGAGTTCCGATGGAGGAATCTCCGGCAATCTCCGATATACCGGAGCCCTGTTGAATCTGGACGAGAATCCGGACGAGTTTAGGGCGTGGTGTCCAGCGTCTAGCTCGGATGTCTTTTGGAGGATCCAACCGTTGATTTGCTGTGGAATTCCCTTATCTAGCACTTGCCAAAAATTCAGCTCGATCCAACCGTCCAAACTCTGGGAAACTTCCGATTAGTGCATCACTTTTTGGATCTGTTTTCTGCACAAAAACGAATCCGACCCGAGTTCGTCTTTTTTATGAACGGGATTTCGGACATCCTTTTTGAAGGAAGTTTTGTATGGGGTATTGTGTTTTGTTCCCGAACACATCCCACTAACTTTAAGATCTTTTGAACATGATCTTCAACATCATGCTGGTGTCAAACCAGTCCGGCAATATTGCTCCACGGCTGCCGACCTGCGCTAGACACATCGTCACTTTGTTGAGCCAAGCTCAACTTCTTCGGATCATCATCTTGGCAAGCCGAACGAGAGTCCGGCATCGCGAAGGATAAATCATCACCAACATCGCCGCCCCATGGATTACACGGAGCGGGCATACCGGCATCGCCGCACGGTCGCTTCATCAAGCCGGCATCGACCACGTCATGACCTGCATCGGCAGTGCCGCACTATTGCTTCTTCAAGCTGGTGTCCATCACGCCGACCTACTTCGACATCTCGGATGGACCGGGGGCTTCGCCATCTCTTCATCAACCTACTCCGGACATTTCGGCGTCACTAGCCGACCAGGCATGGGTGCGCGGATCGAGTCCCAATTTTGGGAATCACCTTCCTTTGGATTGCTACAACAAATAAACCAGGTGCTATTAATCCTTGTATTTCTTTTTGCTCGTTTGGGTTAAATTTTTCCCAAGGAACTATTACTCTGGTTAGTCCTGCATATGTACACAGGTCTATCAAATGGTGGCCGCATTATCGACGGTCGCATGATGGTTCGGTCAGTTTCCGTACACAGTTCGGCGAACGCCGCATCCGGAACTCGGACCGACCTATGAATCCAGGCTTTGCCACGCCTTTATTGCATTACGCCGACGACCTGCATCGACATCGACTTTGGCGCCAGGCCATATTTCTTTTATTACTCACTTTGCATAAATTATTTATTATGCAACAAATTTTTTTTACTATTATCTCTGGTTTGCACTATTTTTTGTGCACAGGAAAATGATCCAGCCGGACTATATCCTTTGACGTCACCTCGGCTGGACGGGGGGCTTCGTCAACACTTCATTACCCCATGCCAGGGACTTCGGCATCACTGTGCCGTCCTGCATTGACCATGCTATGTCACCACTTCACAGTGCCGAGCTCTTTGCTCCGCCACCTCGGGACCGGCTTGGGGGATGGAACCTTGTCCCGCATCAAGCTCGGACCGCATCATCAATACCGAACACATTAACCAGCTAAGTTGCCTTCATGCTCAAAGTTTTAAAATTTCTAACTTGTGTTCGGTTCGACCAAGCATTATACTTTCTCGGGAAAAAGTTACTTATCTTCCTTGTCGAAACTTTGTTCGCACACACTTGATGCGCTACCCGCGCTCATTATACCTGGGGGCTTCTTTAACAGAAGCTTATTAATTTGGGCTTTATGCCCAACACATGTGTCACACTTCCGCATGTACCTTTTATTCACCATTATATGCATCGATATGACTTAAGTTTTGGCCAAGCTGGGTTGCCTGGCTCCTGTGCTTACCCCTACGTTCCCGATTGTTCGGCTAGGTGGTAAAGGGAGCACCTCTGCGATTGTTACTGCCGGGTCAGCCGGATGTGTACCTCAGACTGGGTGAAGCCGAAAGCTAGCGTTCTTAAGGGAATACTCGGTCGGTGAACTAAAAGATGATTTCTTACCTATTTATTTACCTGCCCCCAGATGTTTTTCTGCTCTTTTCGCAGTCCGGACATGCACTTTAGGGCATGCCTCCCAGGGAAAGGAACCCCTAACGGAACTATTCTCCCTGGAAGATGTTTCTTACTAACCATGTAATATAACATAACTAGTTGGGCACTTGTCTGATAAAGCACTAATGACCCCTACGCCTGGTCTCCACACATGCCCCGGTTTTTATAACCGCGAGGGTATTCGGACACACTCCGGACTATTGGGTCCAGAGGTTGAAGCGAAAAGGTCCGCTGCGACAAACGATCTACAATCCGGCTAGAAGGCATTCTACATGTCATCTTACATTATCAACTTTTACCCAAGTCACTTGGGGGCTCTTATGTTTATTTGAGCCGTTTCATACTAAGTGTTTCTCTTCCTAGCCGTTGCAAAGTTTTTATTATTATTTATCACTCCTTTTTTCGACACAAGTGTGCGGTCACTAGCCGGGGAGCCTAATTTCTCTCTCAAAGCCGCTAGAGTTTAGTT
This sequence comes from Triticum aestivum, assembly GCF_018294505.1. NCBI lineage: Eukaryota > Viridiplantae > Streptophyta > Magnoliopsida > Poales > Poaceae > Triticum > Triticum aestivum. Next base: position 137,350,102 of record NC_057807.1, read on the forward strand.
TGCTAAACTGGCCTAGTAAGAAGTACTCCGCCTTCGGGATAGGAGGTTGAAGCCGTAGGCTGACCCGCTTGAAGTTTTGAGATAGGATGTGTCAAGTTAAAGCACGGCAGAAGCACCTTTTTTTCTTCTAAAGTCCAATTTTCGGATCGGCACCGAACACTTGATCTAGTTCGGACATTAATCTTTTGAATAAGTTTTTTGGCTTTTCGAGCCCATGGCACTTTTAAACTATTTGTGTGTTTTTAGCACAAGTCTCGCAGTGCAACGCCGGACACCTTTTGAGATTCGGCAAAAACATTCTCGGATATTGCTATATATGCATCAGTTTCGAATTGTGTCTTCGGTCAATAGTTGGGTTGCCCGGCTCCCGCGCTTGCCTCCTACGTTCCGCTTTGTTCGGCTAGGTGTGCAAAGGGAGAACCACTGCGATTGTGCTTCCAGCTCGCATGGTCAAGCACCTCAGTGGAGAAAGCCGAAAACTGACTGTCACAATAGGTGTAAACTGGTCAGCGATCCGATGACTATATTAAATGACGGGCCATTCATTGGCCAAAGTGTTTCCGGCTTGACCTCGACTGTCGCCGAACACTATCGGGGGCTATTAACTGGCCTCCCAAACTAAATCCTCGATATTTTGCTCTTACATTGGAGCAGAGGTTTCATGATCATGCTTAGCATGACAACCCAAAGAAAGGAACCGATAGCGGGACTATTTTCTCTGGAAGACATTTCTTCTGTTAAACAGTAATATAAAATGTCTCTCCGCGTACCTTTGTTTATAAAACAATATGGCCAGATTGCCTTGTTTGTTGTAAATCTTTGCCCTCATAAAGGCTTTATAAAGTAGGACAAACACTCCTCGGCTATTGGCCGAGGAGGTGGAAGCCGATGGTCGGTCAACAAAGTTTTGTACAATGCGGATCCGAGCATTAATGACGTAAAGTACTTGGATACATAGAGTCATTACACATAATTTGTGATTTTACTATGGATATCGATCCTTAATTCGGCCTCCCGTGCCCGCATTAAGGCTCGGGGGCTACTGGGCTTCGGGCTTATTATTTACAAATATTAAAGGGGCACATCAATCCCCTGATCTGGTGTTGCCACCCGACCAGTGTCTCGGGGGCTACTGCATTGCCTGTTCTATGCAGAAAATTTTAGGTGCAATACAGTTTCCGAGGAGATTTTGATCCTCAGGTTGGTCGGCCGCACCCAACCCGAGTCTCGAGGACTGAGCACGCCGCTTTTTGTGTCCCGAAGTATTCTGCTGAGCTAGGACTTGATCCTCAGACCGATTTTGCAAATCAACCTGAGTCTCAGCGGCTACGGGGATCAGCGGTCTTATGTCATCCTTCATGTGCATCTCGGGTTTTAGACCGATACCCACCTTGAGGGCTACTGGCTATATATCTCGTCAGAGAATAAATTGCATCAATAAAAAACATTGACCAAAAATCAGCCCATGACCGAGGTGCTTAACCACCTCGGAAGCAGTCCGACATAAAGCTCGGGCGCTAGTGGCTGGCTCCATAGAGGGCACTTCTGGCATTAAGCTCGGTTAAACTCCTTCAAACTCCTTTGAACCAAGGTGATTTATGACACCTCGGATAAAGTCCGGCGTTGGAGCTCGGATACATAGTCCGGCGTTGGAGCTCGGATACAGTCCGGTGTTGGAGCTCGGATACATAGTCCAGCGTTAGAGCTGGAAAGCAGTCCGGCATTGGTGCTCGGCTGCAAAAGATACCTCGAATGCAGTCCGGCGTTGGAGCTCGGACGCAAGAGGACGTTGCCACCCGGGAACAACTTCAAACCCGAGGCATGGCATAAAAATAACAAGGCATTGATAAAGGCCATAAACTTAAAGGGGCTCCTCGGATACCCAACGTGTAAACTCGTCGAATGCATTTCGGCGATCCTCAAGATAGAAGATGAGAAGATTTGTTGAACCAGTTTTCAAGACCGGCAACCGAAGATGAAGAACAGTTCGGAAGAATCGAGGAGCGTCCCTAACTTGAAGACCGGTTCAGGGGGCTATTGACGGTGTCCTGGACTAGGGGGTACCCAACGCGTCGTCTCCCGATCAGTTGGATTGGGCCGAGGACCCCCATGGCCGTATACTCATGGGCCAGTCCGGACAGCTGCCGCATACAAGGAAGAATCAACAAGACTTGGCGATCAAGACAAGGACTCCTCCCCCACCGGCGTATTCGGCTAGGACTCTTGTTATCCTAGGCCTCTGGTGCATTATATAAACCAGGGCCAGGCTAGTCGATAGACATATACAACAACAATCATACCATAGGCTAGCTTCTAGGGTTTAGCCTCCTTGATCTCGTGGTAGATCTACTCTTGTAATACCCACATCATCAATATCAATCAAGCAGGACGTAGGGTTTTACCTCCATCAAGAGGGCCCGAACCTGGGTAAAACATCGTGTCCCTTGTCTCCTGTTACCATTGATCCTAAGACGCACTGCTTGGGACCCCCTACATGAGATCCGCCGGTTTTGACACCGACACTCTTCATGGCCTGTTCGGCTACCTTGTGGAGCTCGACCAGCTGCTTCAGCTGGCCGCTAAGGGGCACCGGATGTCCGGCCTCAGCATACTGAGACCAGAAGACCTTCTCCGTCGAGCTCCCCTCCTCGGCCCGGTAGAAAGCGGAAGCATCTGATACGCTGTGGGGCAGATCCGCGAACGCTCCTGGAGAGCTCCGAATTCGGGTAAGTAATAGGTAATTCACATTCACATGCTTGCTTTGCATGAAAAATGCCTTACCCGCTGCTATTTTCTTCAAATCCTCGATCTCCTGGAGGGCCTTGTGGGCTTCGGCCTTAGCGGCTTTGGCGCTCTCAAGAGCCGATGCAAGCTCGGACTCTCGAGTCTTTGAGTCGCGCTCCAAACTCTCATGTTTTTCCATGAGAGCCTGGAGCTCTTGCTGCACCTCCGCCACCCGCGCCTCCTGCTTCTCTCGCTCGGCTCACTCTGTGGTCGCATTGCGTTTGGCCACAGATACCGCCTCCTTCAGGGTCGCCACCTCGTTCGTGGCCCCTGTAGTACCCATGTTATCCTTGTTATTTCTCTTGCAACCAAATCCTTTTCTGTAAGGTACAAATTTAATACGGTGTTACTCACCTTCCTTATCCTCGAGCTGTTTCTTGGCACGACCGAGCTCGCTCTTGGACCGCTCGAGGTTCTGCTTCAAAGCATCGACCTCCGCAGTCAGTGCGGCAGAGGTCAGCAGCGCAGCCTGCAATCCCATATTGACATACTTTTTAGAACTCCGGCGTATATCTTTTTAGATCCTCAGTCCGGCTTTTCTATCCGAACACCGAACCAAGAATTAGGGGCTACTGTCTATGCGGTATTATATTACATACCTTAAAATTCTCACCTCAAAGCCTGTTAGAAGGCTGATGCAGGCTTCAGTTAACCCGCTCTTGGCGAGCTGAACCTTCTGAATCACCGCACTCATGATAGTGCGGTGTTCTTCTTTGATGGAAGCGCTGTTGAGCGCCTCCAGCAAGTTATCCGGCGCCTCTGGTTGGACAGAGGCCGCTGGTGTCACGGTCTTGCCCTTCTTACGAAGGGGCCGCTCGCCGGACTCCGGAACCACTGCAGGTTCCGGTGCGGAGTCCGGTGTAGAGTCCGGGAGGTTGCCTTGCGGCACCTCCGGGGCCTCCTCCTCCTGGCGGGTCCCTTCTCGGGATCCTACCTCGGCGCCGTCAGCGTCACGGGGAGTTGAGGCAGTCTGAAGGGAATCCATATCCGACGTGTCTAAGGACCCGCTGGACGAAGCGGGAAGATCGTCCCTGGCCGGACTACAGGTTGTATGCGGCATTAGAAAGACACCGTGTGGCAAAATGAAAAATTATAAACTATCTAGGAGTCCTATACTTACGATCTTGCTAGGGGCTCGGCCCTTGAAGGCCACTCCTCGTTGCCGTTGCCAACATTGGCGGAATAGTCCGGGGGAAGGGTCCTTCCCTTCTTGGACCCTTCGGCCTCCCTCGCTGGGGAGGCCTTCCTCTTCTTCTCTCCCCCCGCTGGGGGAGAGGCTTCTTTCTTCTCCTCCTCATCCTCAGGGGAGGAGTCCACCTCGGAGTCATCGGATGATGAGTCCGATACCACCTGACGCCGGGAACTCCTTCGGGTTCCCATGGCCTTCTTCTTGGCCTTCTTCTCCGGCACCACGTAAAGTGTCGGGACCAGCAACCCCGTCAAACGGGTGTCTGCTGGGTCTTTTGGAAGGGGAGCCGGGCAGTTAACCTGTCCGGACGTCTTCTGCCAGTCCTATTAAAGGCATTGGGAGTTTAGATCCCACATAGAGTCAAACTATGAAAGAAATGAGTGTCCCATAAAGGATAACATAGCTTACCTCGCCGGCCGGGCGCTGCGTGCTGAACCCGCGATCTTCGGTTGCGGATGCGGGGGCTTCTCCGCCCTTGAACAGCACCCTCCAGGCAGCTTCGTACATTGTGTCGAAGAGCCCGCTCAAGGTTCGGTGCTGAGCCGGATCAAACTCCCACAAATTGAAGGCCCGTTGCTGGCAGGGGAGAATCCGGCGGACGAGCATGACCTGGATCACATTGACAAGCTTAAGCTTCTTGTTCACCAGGGTCTGGAGACAGGACTGGAGTCCGGTCAGCTCCTCCGAACTACCCCATAGCAAGCCCTTCTCTTTCCAGGAGGTGAGCTGCATGGGGATACCAGATCTGAATTCGGGGGCCGCTGCCCATCTAGGGTCACGCGGCTCGGTGATGTAGAACCACCCCGATTGCCACCCTTTGATGGATTACACGAAGGCACCCTCAAGCCAAGTGACGTTGGGCATTTTGCCCACCATGGCGCCTCCGCACTCCGCTTGGCTGCCATTCACCACCTTCGGCTTGACATTGAAGGTCTTTAGCCACAAGCCGAAGTGGGGCTGGATGCAGAGGAAAGCCTCGCACACGACGATAAACACCAAGATGTTGAGGATGGAGTTTGGCGCCAGATCGTGGAAGTCCAGACCGTAGTAGTACATGAGCCCCCGGACGAAGGGGTGAAGTGGGAAGCCCAGTCCGCGGAGGAAGTGGGGGAGAAATACGACCCTCTCATGGGGCCTGGGGGTGGGGATGAGCCGCCCCTCATCGGGCAGCCGGTGCGCGATGTCGCTGGACATGTATCTGGCGCCGCACAGCTTCTCGATGTGCCCCTCCGTAATGGAGGAGGCCATCCACTTGCCTCCCGCTCCGGACATGGTTGGAGGAGGTTGAGGTGAGATGTGCAGACTTGGGCGCTGGAGCTCGAGTGCGCGGAGATGGATAAGCAAAGGAGGAAGAAGGCGTAGGTAAAAGAGGTGGATCCTTATCCCCTTATATATGGGCGGACGAAGACTATGCGTCCCCACCGGCCTGGTAAAACTCGCTTATCTCCCAAGCGCCACAATCAATGGCGCGGTTGGGTTACCCACATCCGTATTGATGGGAATCCCGGAATAAGGGGAACACGATCTCTGCTTCGACAAGACGTGCCAAGGAAACCGCTTCGCTAAACGCACTGAGGTGGTATAATAAAAGCGATTCAAGTAAAGGCTTGGTAGTGGTGTGACGTCACGCCACAAAATACGTCAGCAGATTGAACTTGTGTAAATATTATTCTCTCTACGGTGGTATGTGGAATTTATTTTACAGAGCCGGACACTATCCTGGTGTTCACAATCTTCTATGAATTATTCGGAGGAGGAACCCGCCTTGCAATGCCGAAGACAATATGCGCGCCGGACTCGTCGTCATTAAAGCCTGGTTCAGGGGCTACTGAGGGAGTCCTGGACTAGGGGGTGTCCGGATAGCCGGACTATCATCATCGGCCGGACTCCAAGACTATGAAGATACAAGATTGAAGACTTCGTCCCGTATCCGGATGGGACTTTCCTTGGCGTGGAAGGCAAGCTTGGCAATACAGATATGTAGATCTCCTACCATTGTAACCGACTCTGTGTAACCCTAGCCCTCTCCGGTGTCTATATAAACCGGAGGGTTTTAGTCCGTAGGACAACAATCACAACAACAATCATACCATAGGCTAGCTTCTAGGGTTTAGCCTCCTTGATCTCGTGGTAGATCCACTCTTGTACTACCCATATCATCAATATTAATCAAGCAGGAGTAGGGTTTTACCTCCATCGAGAGGGCCCGAACCTGGGTAAAAACGTCGTGCCCCTTGTCTCCTGTTACCATCCGCCTAGACGCACAGTTCGGGACCCCCTACCCGAGATCCGCCGGTTTTGACACCGACACCAACCCAACATGTACCTTTGGAGACACCTGTAGTACTCCTTTATAATCACCCAGTTACGTTGTGACGTTTGGTAGCACCCAAAGTGTTCCTCCGGTAAACGGGAGTTGCATAATCTCATAGTTACAGGAACATGTATAAGTCATGAAGAAAGCAATAGCAATATACTAAATGATCAAGTGCTAGGCTAACGGAATGGGTCATGTCAATCACATCATTCTCCTAATGATGTGATCCCATTAATCAAATGACAACACATGTCTATGGTTAGGAAACATAACCATCTTTGATTAAAGAGCTAGTCAAGTAGAGGCATACTAGTGAAGTTGTGTTTGTCTATGTATTCACACATGTATTATGTTTCTGGTTAATACAATTCTAGCATGAATAATAAACATTTATCATGATATGAGGAAATAAATAATAACTTTATTATTGCCTCTAGGGCATATTTCCTTCACTGATATGGCTCACGTCAGCCAATCCTCGCGAGATGCACCTTGCACAGAAATCTCCGCTCCTCGGGAGCCAGTCTGAGGGGGGGCGATCCCCTTGGAGGTCTTAGTGTCGTCCACCTCGCGAGGCTTGGCCCCTCATGAGGGTCTCGAGTTGTGGATGCCGAAGCTAGGCCGTACCAGGCCATCGATGGAGCCACACCGTGGGCCACAGGCAGGCAAGTCTGGGTACCCCCGTATCCAGAACGCCGACATACTCCACACATCGACCGCTATCTAGCATGCATCTAGTGTATTAAGTTCATGGAAAAATGGAGTAATGCAATAAGAACGATGACATGATGTAGACAAGATCTATTTTTGTAGAAATAGACCCCATCTTGTTATCCTTAATGCAATGATACATACGTGTTGTTTCCCCTTCTATCACTGGGATCAAGCACCGTAAGATCGAACCCATCACAAAGCACCTCTTCCCATTGCAAGATAAATAGATCAAGTTGGCCAAACAAAACTGTCATGGAATCGTCACGTCAGATGTCCTCGTGAAAGGACTTAGTTGTGGAGCCATCGCAACTAGGAAGCTTGAAGGGGTTAAATCGGGACAAGGGACACGAGAGGGTTTATACTAGTTCAGCCCCTTACGGTGAAGGTAAGGCCTACGTCTAGTTGGGTTGGTATTGATGTTTCGATAACCAGGGAGCGAGATATGCTATGCCCGGCTCTTGATGAGTTGTTTCTTGTCCCTCCTTGGGGAGCCCTGCCCCTCCTTATATAAGTTAGAGGGGCGGGTTACATGTGGAGTCCTAGTAGGACTAGAGCTAGTCTATCTTCTCTTACAAGTTAAATACAAGTCTGGGTCTTGCTTCCTCATAAAGGAAATATTTGTCATCCCTTTCCTCTTAAGCCGGCCCATCATAACGTGAGCTGGCCTTCTGGGCTTTGGGCCTTGTTGTCCATCTGACCCGCCCGCCGGGTTACTAATGAGTCGGCAATATTGGGCGGGTTATCTGTGAATCACCAAGCTCCAGGTGGGTCACCAGTGAGTCACCACGCTCCAGCCGGGTCTTCTGGTGAATCGCCAAGTCCGGCCGGGTCAGAACTCTGGCCGGGTCATACCGCGGGGTATATCCCCGACATTAGCCCCCAATTTAATTTGGATTTATCCATGTTAAACTGATCCTGCAAAATAAACACCAGAACAACTTTGACAGGTTGTGCTCCGGGTTAAAAATTCTTGTAAGCCGGCACTTGGTCATCTTTAAGTCCTTATCATTTCCTTCTTGACACATGCCCATGAACTCGTAGCAAATCTCGTTAGCAGACATGTTCCAACTTTGTCAATGCAAAAAAAATCTAGATACTTCTTTTTGAAAAATCCGGGTCAACAGGCCAGCTTCAGAATCAATTTGCTGACATTGGTCTCTTGTAGAGAAATATTGTAATAAATAATCCACTTGAGTTAGCTTCCAAAGCACCGGGTTAAATAATTTTGGTCTTCAAATACTCATCTGATATTCAGCCGGTTTGAAGATGTAAAACTTGCCGGTTTATCATTACCAAAAACTGCCGGATTATAAAACAGACGATGCCGGGTCATAATTGTTGTTGACACCGGTTTATGTAATTGATCCTCCTGATTTGCTCAAAACTGATAATTTGAAGATTTTTCTCCCTTATATCCATATTACCTGTAGCCCCCAAGTCTTGAGCAGAACAAAGTGATGGTTTAAGACTTGCTCCAATAAATGCTGCAACCTTGAAGAAATCCGGTTTATTCATCTCAATCATATAAACTGAATATTCCACACATGTAGCCCCCAAGTGCTGGGTTGTCATGCTTGCAGCAACCTGGGACTTGTAATTGCTTTATGCTCATGAAAACTTCAACCAGTGTAGCCCCCAAGGGCCGGGTCATTATGCAATAATGAGCAGGGACTTTGTAGATATAACCATGTAAATTTGAACAACAATGTGTAACCTCCAAGGGCCGGCTTAGCAAGATAATACTGAGCTGAGACTTTGTATATAATTGATAATAACATCATATAATATAGTCTCAACCATGGGGCTTGAACCCACGTACACAAGGTTAAGAGCTTTGTACTTCACCAATTGAATAGTGGACCGTTTAATATAATGGATTAATGCTTGTGTACCTTAAATTTTTGACAGGAGCAATTAGTAGCCCCCAAGGGCCGGCTCATTACGATGTGAGTTGGGTCTTCAATGAGGTGAACAAAAATGACTTTGCATTAGCCCCCAAGTGCCATGGTGCATGCTTGCAGCGACATGAGACTTGCATATTTGATGTAACCTCAATTTGAGTAATGTAGCCCCCAAGTGGCGGGTGTAAGCCTGCAGCGACTCAGGACTATTCCTTCCATTGTAGAATAAATCATATCCATTAATAAAATAATAGCCATTGCACCAAAGCGACTTTGAATACCTCATCTGTTGATAAGTAAATCCAGAGTTTAAATACCCGGCGGCTCTTGGCCGATGGCGATTTAATACACCTCCATTGTAAGCCGGAATTTTTATAACCCGGCGGCTTATAGCCTTTGAGAAAAATCCAGAACGGATATAAACTTTGGCAATGAGCTTGAACTTAATCATTTATATGTTATATTTCTGCAAATCCTGCAAAGAGTTTAAACAACATATGCCCTGGTGACTTAACGTCAAAAGCCAGGGCGGGTAACCACCCAAATGTAGTCTTATCCTTCCCACAAGTAGATCACAAGATCCCTATGATCCTTTGAATGATACCGCCGGCTTATGTGACCCAGACAGTGAAGTTGATAACTCAACTCTGTAAGAGCCGGTACATATGATATTTGTGACAACTCAAATACTTGCGATTGTATAAAAACAGATAAAAATTTTGAGGCTTCTGATTCGAATACGATCAGTAAACCGTTCCAAAGGGGTTAAGCTAAGATTCGAATATGATCATATAGCCCCTAGTGGCTTTGGCGATGCCGATCAAAGTGGGTATCAACAACTATGTTCTCTTTGGTTTGAATACGACCCAAGTTTGAACAGGAAGCCCCCAAGTGACCTTAAGAGTTGTTTAGCGATGCTGATGAAAGAACATGCAGTGCCCCCATGTTTGGTTTTGGTAATTGATGACAATCTCTATGGACTAATGGTTGTCTTGAGTTATATTTGAAGGATTTGTCCATAGGCTTTTCTTGAAGTTCATGTGTTGGTTTCAAGGAGTTTATGAGTTGACCAAGGTGCTATTAAGGAATTATCCAAAGATTGGTCATGCGAGTGTTGAGCTTATTGCAAGCATGTCTTGAATAAGAAGGTTGTGTGATCATTCATGTTTACCTTCAATACATCATCCAAATGAAGAGAGTTTCAAATATTCAAGGTTGATCAAGACTAAGTCAATAGTGAATCAAGTTGATTAACTCACAAAGAGTAGAAGATGTACCGAGAGGGATCAAGTGATCCCATGGTATGGTAAGCATTGTCCATTGCACTTTGTGTACTAACCCATGGTCTATGTGAGAGTTCTATGTGGGGTTAGGTACGTATCCATGGGCTTGCATCAAGAGGATGATATCATACAACCCATGGAAAGGATGACATCAAGTGGTGATCGTCATCAAGATTGCCGTGTGCAAGTTCAAGTGGAGCATCACGAAGAGATCAAGTGCTTGAATCTTTCCATCCATTGTGGTGTCAATGGACTTGTGAAGATGAGCCGAAGAGTGGCTCACCCATAGTGGACTATGGGGGAGCAATCATCTAGTCTTCATCGAGCCAACACAATCAAGAAAGGTGGTCCAACTTGAGGGAGTGAAGATCGTCATCATCTAGCTTAAGTGGACCATGTGCAAGGCAAAGGTTTGCCCTTGATAGGTTTTCTATTTTACCGGTCTCATGGTAGTTGTGGGAGACCGGGTTATAGGATCGATTGCCGTACTATCAAGGGGGGCTCTCGATGAGTTGCTTGATCGTATCATTCGTAGAGATCTCAAACCATTGCATCCTTGCATCATGTTTCTTGGTTCTTGTTTGATTCTCTTTGTGAGTCTTAGAGCTTATGGTCATCTTGATTACAAGCTTGAGTTCATCGAAAACGGAGTTCGCATGCGTCTTCTATGATGTTTTCGGTGTTGGAGGTTTTACCGGTCTTATCCGAGGAAGGGTTCTCACCATTTTCTTATGGGCCTTTTCTAAGTTGCTTATTATTGATATTTCTTTCAAGATTGTGTTAGCCCTTGTCGCTAGCTTTCCAACAAACTTGGTTTCATCGAATTTGGAGTCCGTTTGCAAAAGTTGTGGCTGTTTTGGTGAAGGCTGCAGCAGTACTACCGCGACTAGAGCGGATGTAATTTTTTACTACCGCTCTAGAGCGGTACTACCACGGCTCCTGAGCGGTAGTACCGCTCCAGAGCAGTACTACCGTGGCTCCTAAGCGGTAGTACCGCCCCGGACCAAAAACTCGTGTTTTCTCTCTCGTTTGGGCTGTTTTGAGCGTGCTAAGCGGTAGTACGGCTCCTCCAAGCGGTAGTACCGCTTGTGCACGACCTGAGCACATAACGGTTGGATTCGGGAGGTCCTATAAAAGGGGGTCTTCTTCCCCATTGAACCTTATCCATTGAGCTCGTGTTCTTCCCCCATTGTTAACCTTCTTCGAGCTTGCTAACTCTCAATTCCTCCATGGATTCTTGCTAGTTTTTGAGGGAAAAGAGAGAGGAGATCTAGATCCACATTCCCACCAATCACTTTCTCCTTTTTGTGAGGGGAACCCTTTGGATCTAGATCTTGGAGTTCTTCGTGTTCTTCTTTCGTTCTTCCTCTCATTTTCCTCCCTAGCATTAGTTGCTTTGGTGGGATTTGGGAGAGAAGGACTTGGGCACTCCGTGTGCCCTTGCCATTGCATTTGGTGCATCGGTTTGAGTTCTCCACGGTGATACGTGGAAGTGAAGTTTGAGAAGCTTATTACTCTTGGGTGCTTGGTGCCCTTGAGCTTGTTCCTCTTGGGTGCTTGGGCGCCCTAGATGGTTGGTGGTGTTCGGAGCTCAATCATTGTGGTGTAAAGCTCCGGGCAAGCGTCGAGGTCTCCAATTAGGTTGTGGAGATCGCCCCGAGCAATTTGACGGGTACCGGTGACCGCCCCCAAGGGTTGCCAAAGTGTACGGGTTCGGTGACCGCCCCCAAGGGTTTCCATTTGTACGGGTTTGGTGACCGCCCTCAAGGGTCCCTTAGTGGAATCACGGCATCTTGCATTGTGCGAGGGCGTGACGAGATTACGGTGGCCCTAGTGGCTTCTTGGGGAGCATTGTGCCTCCACACCGCTCCAAACGGAGATTAGCATCCGCAAGGGTGTGAACTTCGGGATACATCGTCGTCTCTGCGTGCCTCGGTTATCTCTTACCCGAGCTCTTTACTTATGCATTTTACTTTGTGATAGCCATATTGTTTCTTGTCATATATCTTGCTATCACCTAAGTAGTTTTTCTTGCTTAGCATAAGTCGTTGGTGCACATAGGTGAGCCTAGTTGTTGTAGGTTTTGTGCTTGACAAATTAACCGCTAGGTTTATTCCGCATTTGTTCAAGTCTCAATCGTAATTATTTTAAAGCGCCTATTCACCCCCCCTCTTGGCGACATCCACGATCTTTCAATTGGTATCAGAGCCTCGTCTCTCTTTGTTGGGCTTAACCGCCTAGAGAGTAAAGATGTCGACTAGGGGATTAGGATTCTCTGACACTCTAGGTTTCGATGGCACAAATTTTGATGTTTGGGTAATTCGCATGCTTAATCTCTTTAGGGTCATGGACCCAAATTTAGAGCGAATTGTAGATATGGGTTTTTCTCCTCCAAAGGATCCCCAAAGATTATCTTTAGAGGATGAGAAAAACTCTTATCTCAATGCTCAAGCTTCTAATGTGCTTTTCGATGCTTTGAGCAATGTAGTTATATTTCAACTCATGCCGTTCCGGGATGCTCATGAGTTGTGGACAAAGCTTCAAGATAAATATGGCGTGTCCAAGTTTTGTAAGGATGATTGTTCTCCCCCACCTCCGGCCGTGTTGTGTTCTCAACTTCTTCTACTTCACCTACATGTGGTTCGCCACAAGGTAATGACATGGTGAGTAGTGGTGTTCATTGCAATGATGATAGTGTGCTTATTATTGATAATCCTTCATCACTTTCTTATTGCAATGCTTCATCTTTGGACTTTAACACTTCTAGCACTCCAAATGTTTCACATGCTTGTGTTGATAGTCCTTGCATATCATGTAGAAATTGCTTGACTAAATCTCATGATGATATGCTTGCTATGTCTTGTTGCCATGATAAAAATGCATCTATTTCCTCGAATTGTTGTGCTAACAATGTAGAGGAAAGCCAACACTCCATGGAACAAGATGTGGCGTTTTATGGTGCTTCAAGGGATCCTACATCATCATCTATTGCATTTTGCCTTATGGCCAAGGCCTCAAAGGTATCTCCCAATTTGAACCCCAATATATCTTGTGATGATATTGATAATGGCAAGAATGATGATGATGTTGATTATGATGAAGAGAATGATAATGTTGCCTCCTTAAAAATTAAGGGGGAAATGGTTTTTAAAGCTCTTCATAAAAATAAAATTGCTCGTTCCAACTTCATGGAAATTATGTCCATTGCCATTGAGGGCAAGAAATATATTGAGGAGTTGGAATCTCATCTCGAGGAGCATGAGGTCACCATTGAGAAAATGGAAGCTCATGGGCGTGATTACGCAAATGAGATCGCGGAGCTATCTCAAGCTCTTGAACATGAACAAACCACCTCCGAATCTCTTGAGGAGACTTTTTCTCTAGAATTATCTAGAGTGAGTGAATCTCATGATAGAGCTCTTGAGGTGGCCAATGATTTCAAAACTAAAAATGCTAAGCTTGAAGTTTCTCATGCTAGACTCCTTGAGGATTTTGAGCACCTCAAAAATGGCTCAAGGGTCATCAAGGGTGAGCTCATCGAACTCACCGAGTCTCATGCCCAACTTGAAGCTTCTTATTTAAAAGAGCTTGCCAAGTTGTCCTCTCCTATTGTTGTAAATGATGATGCTTGTGCTACTAACTCTATTACTTGTGAAGCATCCATTTTGAAGGAGAATGTTGAGCTACGACTCAACTTGAGGTGCTATCTAGCAATTATGAGAAATTGGAAGAAAGTCATGAAAAGCTCTCAAGCTCTCATGATGATCTTCTAGTATCCCATAGTGTGCTAAAGATAGCTCATGAGGCCATGATTGCCAAGGTAACATCTAGTGAGCCTCATGTGGATACTAGCACTACTTCTAGTCAAAATAGTATATTGCCATGTGTTAGTCCTTGTAATTCATCTACTCACAATGTTGGTACATCTTGTGATGAATTGCTTTCCTTGCCTTGTTGCTCTAACGATGAAGCTTATACTTCCTCTAGTACTTGTGTTGAGACTAACCATGTAGAGGAAATCAAAGAGCTCAAGGCCCAAGTCACTTCTTTGAATAAAGACTTGGAAAAGAGTCATCAAGGGAAATCCACACTCAACAATATCTTGAGTGTGCAAAAATCCCCCAATGACAAAGGTGGACTTGGATTGAACTCCAATAAGAAGAAGAAGTCCAAGATGAACAAAAAGAAGGGCCAAGAATAAGTCAAGAATTCAGCCAAGATTGTTTGCTTCAAGTGCAAAGTAGAAGGGCATCATGTTAGATCTTGCCCATTGAAGAAGAAGGCCATTAGTGTCAAGAAACAAGGGAAGAGGGCACAAGTTCAATCACATGCTCAACCTCAAGTTGAAGAAAGGCCTCTTCCCAAGAAGACTCAAGTTAATGCTTCTCAAGTTGAGAAATCAAGTGAGAAGAAAGTGAAGAGTAGACGTTGCTACCTATGCCGTGAGAAAGGTCACCTCGCTTCTTCATGCACTAGTGGTAACTTATCCAACCCAATTATTATTGATGATGTCTATTCTCTTGGGAAGGATAAGGTTGGCAATGTGTTTGCCAAGTTTGTTGGTACTTAAAGTGGTGTCAAGAAAAGAACCATTTGGGTAGCCAAGCCTACTGTGACTAACCTCTTAGGACCCAACTCGGTTGGGGACCACCAAGCTCAAACTTGATCAATAGGTGTTGGTTGGAGGGCATTGGAGACTTGGCTACATTACGAAGAATTAAGGGGACTTCATCATTCTTATTGTCTCAAGCCAAGTCAATTGGATTATCAAGTTTCTATCTTATATCCAATGTGCCTCCTTGCGGTAACTTGTACTTAAATTGTTTACTTTGAAAGTTACTTGCCCCCCCTTGCATGTGTTTGGTTTTGTTCCTTGCATGTGTTTGTATATGTTGTGCTTCCAACTTGCTTATCTTGAGCAATCAAGTATGTGTGTGTTGGTTTGCACATCATGTACATGTGTGTTGTGCGTTGAGCCTTTTTGCTTCTTGTTTGTATCCTAGTTGGCTCATGTGAGAGATTAATGGAACATCCCATTTTGGGGGAGTGATGTGCTTTGTGCACCTCACAATCCTATAAATGTGTGTACATGAGGAATACCATCTAGTATTGACATTACAAGATTATCTAGTCGCTTGGTGGTATATCTCTCATGAGAAATTCAAATTCTAAATAGTTCATTAATTATCTCTTGTTTGTTCCTCTTATTGCCTCTTGTTAAGTTCTTATTGGTATCACATTATGGGGGAGTAATATGCTAAGTGCATATTACAAGCCTAGAAAATGTGTACATTTGAGATATTGTCACCTAGAATTGATATTGTAGATTATCTTGTTCCTAGGTGGCATGTTAGCTCTACAAGTTGCAATTTGCTTGTGTTTTGTGTGAAGATGATGTCGGATATCCTTGTTATCTACCACCGGGAATTATTTCCAAATACTTCTTGTCTTTGACAATTGGTAGTCTTATGTGTGGTAGAATTTGTTGATCATCTTTACATTGGCTTTTGTTTTACTTGCCTTTTCTCTTGCCAAGGTTTGTGTCAACTCCCGTGACTTCCATACCACTTGTGGATCTTGTTTATTTCTTGTTCTTGTCTAGTGTTTTCTAGATATAGTGAAAGCGGTGATCCCACCTTGTGCATTTTGTATTCAAATACAAATCCTATATAATGCACAACTCGTGGGGGAGCTATTCTATTTTCTTTAGAACACTCTTCTTGTGATCCTTATCAAGTGTGTTTGGGTGGAAGGCAAGCCATTTCTTTTTGGTACTTTGTGCCATCATGAAACTTTGTCGACAACTTGGTTTGTTTGGAACCATCCTCTCTTTGGGAGTTTGACATCTTTAGTTTAGTGTGTATCAATGGATATCTCATTCCTTGATGTATCTTTAATGATATCTTCCAAGTGATGATTTCTCCATTTGGTATCCTTTTCACTTGGCATTTCTTTGTCTTTTGGTTTCGGGTTTTGAAAGTCTTGAGCATGCATGTTTACTTCATGTATTTCATTTGGCATGCTTTCTTTCTTTGACTCGATATATAGCGGAAACTCCACCTAGTCTCAATTTGGATGAGCTGTGCATGAAATTCATTATCATATCTATATGCACATATTTATGTGGAGTTTGTCCTATGTATTGGTGTTTCTAACTATTTGGTCCCGATGAGTTTGGGTACCGTTTAGTTTGTGTTGTTCTTCTAGGAACTTTTGGAGATGCATTGGATGCTCAGCTCACTCTCAAGGAAGGTGTTGTCACCATGTGCATATTGGAGTCAAGCTAGGATGATCAATGAACTACTATCTACCTTCAATTGGTATCTACTACTTCCTTCCAATGATATCTCGGTAACAAGTATCTATTCATGCTTTCCCTTCTTGCATTCAACCTTGTGTAGGTTGCATCTTGGCATGATATTCATTTCATATCTTGTGATACTTGTTTACTTTCTCAAAGCATCCCAACGATGATCTCTTGTTGCTAGTTGTGATGTCTTTGATGGTTGTGCGATTGGCCTTCATTTATATACAATAAGACCATATCTAGCCAAGTGCTATGCTTCCAAGCAAATATCTTATTGGTATATTTATGACTTCCTTGTGGATATCTTGTTCCTTCGTGTTGTAACTATTTCGGGTGTACATCCTTCTTTGTAGATATATATATCATCAAGATTTCGTCTACATAGAACCTTATACACTTGAGAGAAATTACATCTCTAGTTGATATCCTTTCTTTCACGTCCATCCTGTCTTTCTTATGTTATTTCTTTGGTGGCTCCGTGAAAGCTTTTGCCTTGAGTGCGTGTCCTCTATCGTTGCATCTTGTTGCACTCTTGTGTGGTGAAGATTATTTCCCTCTTGCTTATCTTTACGAGGCTTTTGCCATCTTATTTGGTATCCCTCGTCTTGATGAGCCTCTCTTCGTCTATCTTCACCACGGGTTGTCACAAGCATAGGTTCTCTTATGCTTATTGTGAGCTTGTGAACCCGGTTGCTAGTTGCGTGTGGGAATGACCTGCCTTGCACCGTGTATCTCATTCTTTCAATACTATATTGATGCGTAATGCTCATCCGTACATTAGTCTTCTCTAATGCATTGCCTTGACTCACACACATCTTTTTGGTTGAGCCCATTCTTAAGTCGCCTCTGTTACATGTTGCTCAACCATGTGCTTGTTGCAAGTCCTAGGCTTTGTTTCCCATATGCTCACTTGCACTGGATGTGAGTTTCTATTGATTTTGGGGGAGGTATGATCCTATTTTGTGCACTTTGTATTCAAATCCAAAAATTCTTATGTGTGCACAAATCATGGGGAGCTTCTCTAGTTTCTTTAGAACACTCCTTTGCGCTTATCATAATTTCTTTATTCTTATGGCATGTAGGATCATTGGTCTAGTTGGTTCAATTGATATCCTTTGATTGCTTGCTTCAATTGGTATCTTCTGATTGCTTGTGTCTCTCTTTGTTATGTCTTTGTGTCATATCTTTTTGTTGCAATCTTTGGGCCTCAATATAGTTTGTCTTCCTCCAAGTATTGGCAGTTGGATATGTGTATTGCATTCCACTCTCTTGTTGAGAAATACACAGTTTATGGAGGAACACCTTTTATTTTGGCCTTCTTAGCTTTTCACCCATTTTGGCAATCGATGCCAATGGGGGAGGAGTTTCAGAGAGTTTTGTGGAGAAGTCTTCTGAGTTTTCTCCTTGCTTTGGTTTTGGTTCCTAAGCATTTGCATCTCATTCTCATGCATCATTGGTTGTTGCATTGCATGGTGATGCATAATTCCTTGTATAGACTCTCTTGAAAGTGATTGTCATCAATTACCAAAATGGGGGAGATTGAAAGAACATGCGGTGCCCCCATGTTTGGTTTTGGTAATTGATGACAATCTCTATGGACTAATGGTTGTCTTGAGTTATATTTGAAGGATTTGTCCATAGGCTTTTCTTGAAGTCCATGTGTTGGTTTCAAGGAGTTTATGAGTTGACCAAGGTGCTATTAAGGAATTATCCAAAGATTGGTCATGCGAGTGTTGAGCTTATTGCAAGCATGTCTTGAAGAAGAAGGTTGTGTGATCATTCATGTTTACCTTCAATACATCATCCAAATAAAGAGAGTTTCAAATATTCAAGGTTGATCAAGACTAAGTCAATAGTGAATCAAGTTGATTAACTCACAAAGAGTAGAAGATGTACCGAGAGGGATCAAATGATCCCATGGTATGGTAAGCATTGTCCATTGCACTTTGTGTACTAACCCATGGTCTATGTGAGAGTTCTATGTGGGGTTAGGCACGTATCCATGGGCTTGCATCAAGAGGAATATATCATACAACCCATGGAAAGGATGACATCAAGTGGTGATCATCATCAAGATTGCCGTGTGCAAGTTCAAGTGGAGCATCACAAAGAGACCAAGTGCTTGAATCTTTCCATCCATTGTGGTGTCAATGGACTTGTGAAGATGAGCCGAAGAGTGGCTCACCCATAGTGGACTATGGGGGAGCAATCATCTAGTCTTCATCGAGCCAACACAATCAAGAAAGGTGGTCCAACTTGAGGGAGTGAAGATCATCATCATCTCGCTCAAGTGGACCATGTGCAAGGCAAAGGTTTTCCCTTGATAGGTTTTCTATTTTACCGGTCTCATGGTAGTTGTGGGAGACCGGGTTATAGGATCGATTGCCGTACTATCAAGGGGGGCTCTCGATGAGTTGCTTGATCGTATCATTCATAGAGAGCTCAAACCATTGCATCCTTGCATCATGTTTCTTGGTTCTTGTTTGATTCTCTTTGTGAGTCTTAGAGCTTATGGTCATCTTGATGACAAGCTTGAGTTCATCGAAAACGGAGTTCGCATGCGTCTTCTATGATGTTTTCGGTGTTGGAGGTTTTACCGGTCTTATCCGAGGAAGGGTTCTCACCATTTTCTTATGGGCCTTTTCTAAGTTGCTTCTTATTGATATTTCTTTCAAGATTGTGTCAGCCCTTGTCGCTAGCTTTCCAACAAACTTGGTTTCATCGAATTCGGAGTCTGTTTGCAAAAGTTGTGGCTGTTTTGGTGAAGGCTGCAGCGGTACTACCGCGACTAGAGTGGATGTAATTTTTTACTACCGCTCTAGAGCGGTACTACCGCGGCTCCTGAGCGGTAGTACCGCTCCAGAGCAGTACTACCGTGGCTCCTAAGCGGTAGTACCGCCCCGGACCAAAAACTCGTGTTTTCTCTCTCGTTTGGGCTGTTTTGAGCGTGCTAAGCGGTAGTACGGCTCCTCCAAGCGGTAGTACCGCTTGTGCACGACCTGAGCACACAACGGTTGGATTCGGGAGGTCCTATAAAAGGGGGTCTTCTTCCCCATTGAACCTTATCCTTTGATCTCGTGTTCTTCCCCCATTGTTGACCTTCTTCGAGCTTGCTAACTCTCAATTCCTCCATGGATTCTTGCTAGTTTTTGAGGGAAAAGAGAGAGGAGATCTAGATCCACATTCCCACCAATCACTTTCTCCTTTTTGTGAGGGGAACCCTTTGGATCTAGATCTTGGAGTTCTTCGTGTTCTTCTTTCGTTCTTCCTCTCATTTTCCTCCCTAGCATTAGTTGCTTTGGTGGGATTTGGGAGAGAAGGACTTGGGCACTCCGTGTGCCCTTGCCATTGCATTTGGTGCATTGGTTTGAGTTCTCCACGGTGATACGTGGAAGTGAAGTTTGAGAAGCTTATTACTCTTGGGTGCTTGGTGCCCTTGAGCTTGTTCCTCTTGGGTGCTTGGGCGCCCTAGACGGTTGGTGGTGTTCGGATCTCAATCATTGTGGTGTAAAGCTCCGGGCAAGCGTCGAGGTCTCCAATTAGGTTGTGGAGATCGCCCCG